>NC_060124.1:36941328-37244358 GCF_021461395.2 Schistocerca americana
GCCAAAATATTATCACATTGGGCTTAAGAGAGTGTTGAATTGAAGGTTATATGGCAAGCTAGGTAGAAGGATTGCAGGGGATCAGTTCGGATTTGGAAGAGCAAAAGGAACAAAAAGAAAAAAAAAAAAAATGGTTCAAATGGCTCAGAGCACTATGGGACTCAACTGCTGTGGTCATCAGTCCCCTAGAACTTAGAACTACTTAAACCTAACTAACCTAAGGACATCACACACATCCATGCCCGAGGCAGGATTCGAACCTGCGACCGTAGCAGTTGCACGGTTGCGGACTGCGCACCTAGAACCGCGAGACCACCGCGGCCGGCGAATAGGACCAAGTGATGCTATTGGCCTGTTTGGAACTATAGGGGAAAGATATATGGAAAAGGGTAGAGAAATCTTTGCTGTTTTTATAGATTTAGAAAAGGCTTTTGACAGAGTTCAGTGGAACAAGCTGATGGATATTTTGAAGAGGAAAAGGAGTAGGTGGTAGCTTTTAAATCGGCCGCGGTCCGGTAGTATACGTCGGACCCGCGTGTCGCCACTGTCAGTGATCGCAGACCGAGCGCCACCACACGGCAGGTCTAGAGAGACGTCCTGGCACTCGCCCCAGTTGTACAGCCGACTTTGCTAGCGACGCGACACTGACAAATACGCTCTCATTTGCCGAGACGATAGTTAGCATAGCCTTCAGCTAAGTCAATTGCTACGACCTAGCAAGGCGCTATCACCAAGTTATATTGAGATGATAATACAAGACCAATGTTCACCAATTGTGGATTAAAGTTAAGTATTCCAGAAGCTACGTACTTTTCTTTATAGCATTCATTACGTGTCCTGTTTCAGACCTCACGCCAGCCTGCGTGAGTTTAAGCGCGTGCCTTTCGGCTGCCTCTCATTGTGTCTAGGCTGTCTTGCCTAGACACAACAGATTGTAAAGAGAGACGACTGAAACAAAATCTATATTTACACCAGAAAGTAAGGATAAGGATTGGAAATGAAATGTCAGAAAGGAAGCACCATTGGACGAGGTGTTAGGAAAGGTTGTTGCCTTTCCCTACTGTTGATTAACGTATACCTTGAAGAGATTATTGCGAAAAGCTTAGATGGGAAAAGAGGAATATGTATTGGTGGAAAGAGAATAGAATGTTTAAGATTTGCTGATGACATTGTATTAGTGGCAGAAAGTGAGCGGACAGTGAATAACATGATGATAGATCTGAATGAAGCTCGTGTGGAATATGGGATGCAAATAAACACAGCAAAAACAAAGAGTATGGTCATCAGTACAACACGCAGACTGTCCAGCATTAAAATAGGACAATCTACCATTAGCCAAGTAAGTGAATTTAAATATCTTCGAAGCACAATAACTGAAGACTTGAGATGTCACCAGGAGGTGAAAACTGGAATTGCCATAGCGAAGGAGGCATTCAACAGAAAGAGAAGACTCTTATGTGGCAGATAAAGGACTAAGGAAAAGGTTTGGCAAATGTTTAGTCTGGAGTGTGGCACTATATGGGACAGAAACATGGACGCTGAGACGAGAGGATGAAAAAAAGGTTACAAGCATTTGAGATGTGGATGTGGAGGAGAATGGAGAGAATAAGCTGGATGGAAAGAGTGAGTAATGAAAGAGTATTGGAAAGGGTTGGTGAGGGAAGATGTCTGCTGAAGGTTGTAAGAGAAAGGAAAAAGAACTGGTTGGGACATTCATTGAGAAGGGAGTGCTTGCTAGTAGATGCTTTTGATGGATTGGTTTGTGGGAGAAGACTGAGAGGAAGAAGGAGATACAAGATGATAGACGACGTAAAGGGAAGAGGAAATTACGCAGACCTGAAGAGGATGGCAGAAGACCGGACAGCCTGGAGAACTACCATGCCTTTAGGCAGAACACTGATGATGATGATGATGATGATGATGATGGGCTTAATACCGTGTTGCTCCGCCGTCGGAATGCAATACAGCAATGATCGTGCCCGGATTCGGCAGCGCTTGGTAGGATTCCGAAGATGTGCAGCACAGGTCACGATTTCCCCGTGAATTAAAGACCGATGGCTTGTGGGTACGGAGCCAGCGCCAATTAGCATGCCAGATGTGTTTCATCGGATTCACATCAGGCCTGTTTAATAGCCGAGATACCAAAGTGAGTTCAGGCTCTTCAGACCAGCGTAGCACGTTCCTAACCTTGTTGACACGGGCAGTTATTCTGTTGGAAGATGCATAACCATATTGGAAGACATGAAAGGATGCTTGTGGTTCCCAGTAATGTTCACTCCGTCCACGGCTGTCATGATGTCTTCGATCATCACCGCAGATCCAGTGGAATTCCTGGTAAATATCCCCCACAGCATAATAATGCCTCCGCCAGGCTGCGTTCGTCTGGATGATGGCGTCCCTGCACACGAACAGCGACTTGGTGAACATGAAAGGTGGTTCATTCGACCATGCGATACGCCTCCATTGGTGCAAGACCCAGTCTCGATACCACGCCTGCAACCGTAACTGGCGATGACACTGGATCCAACGGAACAAATGGGGCTCGTTTGCTCCAAAGCCCCATGTAGAACAATTTGCACTGAACAGTGTGTTCCGAAAGGGCACTTGTGCCTTAACAAGCTTTGTGCTCTCTCGTCAAATCTGCCGATGATGGCCGCCTATTATGTTTCCAGTGGGACAGCCTCCGACCTTCACGTTCTGTGACGAGCCGTGGACCTCCACCGTCTTGTCGCCCGCTCGTGATTTCACCGTCCTTGCACTATTTTCCGTAGTTGCTCAGGAGAATAGCACATGAACAACCGACCAACTTCGCCGTTTCCAAAGTCTCGTTTTCAGGGCCTTAAGAATCTGCCCTTTGCATACATACTGTATAAAAGAAATGTGACTTTTTCCTGTTATGTCATTGTACTTCCCTCTTCGTGGGCCGTATCGTCGCCAGAGCGTCTTTGCTCTGCTTGTATACACTGCCGGAAAATAAAGTGCAACACCCTCAAAGAGTGTGTTCAGTGGCACGAGGGTAAGTGCATATTTAAGGGTTTTAGTATCAGTGATTCATTTGTCACGGTCATCGGCGATCAGATGAAGCTCAGATGGCCTGTCTGTGCTCCTTCCATGTTGACTCTGCAGGCAGTAACTGTGCTGAGTTTAGAGGCGAACAGTATTTCCAATATGTAAGCGTAGATTTCTGAGACCGTTGTCAGTGTCAATAAAATTATTGACAATGCATTCAAGAGCTGAGAAGAATTTTATAGACAATGTTTGCAACAGTGAGTTTCGGGTACAACCATGCCCCGCCGACGAGTATATTTTCCGGCCGAACAATTTTACCCATTTAAATGGGTTCACATTGTGGTTCTGCGGGAAGCTGGATGGACAGATTGCCGTACATGCTGGGCACAATGTATGTGCGGTGTTTCGCTGGTTCCAATAGCGATATGTGGAAAATAATCACACCTGAAGACCAGATTCTGGATGTACGCGTAGTACAGCACGTCCTCTGTCACTAGGACTTCTCAGAAGCTGTAAAAATAACATCACAAAAGAGATGCTTTCCTGTAGTTCTACCAGTGATTTAAATCACAGCTTCAGTGTTCGACCACCATTAATGCGGATAAAACAATGCGGATATTTATTCTTCCCTGGCTCTCCGGCATTTTTGAAAAAGAGAAGTTTATTAACATCGAGCGTAAATGTGCATTTTAGAATGTCGTTTCTGAACGTATTTGTCTTGCGTGTAGCCTTGTACGGAAGTGAATCGTCGACGATAATTGTTATCCATGAGGCGGAACTCTGGGCCTCGTGTAAAAAAGGGTGACCTGGTTGATTCACGCAATTTGACTCTCAGTCTAATCACGAGGTGTGGCCATTAACTGCACGCGTTGATCGCTTAGACTGACGTGAGGATCAATGAACTATACTTGACGGGATGTATCTGGAACGTATTAGGTGATTAGAAAGTTAGTAGACAGGAATACCATTAAATATTTATCTAGCTTTAATTCAGCATCAGCGGTGGACGTCGATCTTGACTTTGTACAATAATATTTACAAGTGCCATTATAGACTGAACTGCGGAAACTTCTTTACAATTCTGATTGCTTCACACATATAGATCAATTGTCAATGCATAAACTGTATGTGGCGCCTGGCTAGGTCTTAGCTAGTGACTTAGCTGAAGGCTATGCTAACTAGCGTCTCTGAACATGAGATCTCTGAAGCTACGAGGTGCATTCAAGTTCTAAGGCCTCCGATTTTTTTTCGCCAGACTGGAAAGAGATAGAAACATGCACATTGTTTTAAAATGAGGCTGCGTTCATTGTCAATACGTCCCAGAGATGGCAGCACCGTACGGAAGATGGAATTTTACCGCCAGCGGCGAGAATGAGGTTTTAAATACTTAAAATGGCGACGTTTTCCTTACTTGAACAGCGTGCAATCATTCGTTTTCTGAATTTGCGTGGTATGAAACCAATTGAAATTCATCGGCAGTTGAAGGAGACATGTGGTGATGGAGTTATGGATGTGTCGAAAGTGCGTTCGTGGGTGCGACAGTTTAATGAAGGCAGAACATCGTGTGACAACAAACCAAAACAACCTTGGGCTCACACAAGCCGGTCTGACGACATGATCGAGAAAGTGGAGAGAATTGTTTTGGGGGATCGCCGAATGACTGTTGAACACATCGCCTCCAGAGTTGCATTTCTGTGGGTTCTGTGCACACAATCTAGCATGACGACCTGAAAATGCGAAAGTGTCATCCAGGTGGGTGCCACGAATGCTGACAGACGACCACATGGCTGCCCGTGTGGCATGTTGCCAAGCAATGTTGACGCGCAACGACAGCATGAATGGGACTTTCTTTTCGTCGGTTATGACAATGGAAGAGGCGTGGATGCCATTTTTCAATCCAGAAACAAAGCGCCAGTCAGCTCAATGGAAGCACACAGATTCACCGTCACCAAAAAAATTTCGGGTGACCGCCAGTGCTGAAAAAATGATGGTGCCCATGTTCTGGGACAGCGAGGGCGTAATCCTTACCCATTGCGTTCCAAAGGGCACTACGGTAACAGGTGCATCCTACGAAAATGTTTTGAAGAACAAATTCCTTCCTGCACTGCAACAAAAACGTCCGGGAAGGGCTGCGCGTGTGCTGTTTCACCTAGACAACGCACCCGCACATCTAGCTAACGTTACGCAACAGTTTCATCGTGATAACAACTTTGTAGTGATTCCTCATGCTCCCTACTCACCTCACCTGGCTCCTAGTGACTTTTGGTTTTTTCCAACAATGAAAGACACTCTCCGTGGCCGCACATTCACCAGCCGTGCTGCTATTGCCTCAGCGATTTTCCAGTGGTCAAAACAGATTCTTAGAGAAGCCTTCGCCGCTGCCATGGAATCATGGCGTCAGCGTTGTGAAAAATGTGTACGTCTGCAGGGCGATTACGTCGAGAAGTAACGCCAATTTCATCGATTTCGGGTGAGTAGTTAATTAGAAAAAAAATCGGAGGCCTTAGAACTTGAATGCACCTCGTATAACGAGTGAACCATTCCTATTAAAGTCGGCTGTAGAACTGGGCAGGGCGCTAGGTTGTCTCGTAAAACCAGCCGAGTGGCGGCGCTCGGTCTGCTAGCGTCGACAGTTACGACTCGCGGGTCCGATGTGTACTGAAGAACCGCGGCCGATTTGAAGCCTACAACCTAGCAAGCGTGGTGCCTTGCGGTGACACCACAATAATCAGTTCAGCCAAGAAGCGAACGGAAGCTTTCGGAAGTGCTGCTGCAGAAGAATGCTGAATATAAATGGGTAGCTCGAATGAGGAGGTACTGAAACAGAGAACAAGAAATAATGGCACAACTTGACTAAAAGGGTTCGATTGACAGGACACATCCTGAGGCATGAAGGGCTGGTGAATCTGGCAATAGAGGGAAGTGTGGAGGGTAAAAATTGTAGAGGAAGACCTAGGAATGAATACAGTAAGCGGGTAGAAATGGATGTTGGTTGTAATAGCTACTCAGAGATGAAGACGCTTCTACGGGGTAGGGTGGCATGGAGAGCTGCCTTGAACCTGTCCTCGGACTGAAAACTACAGCAAACACAGCAAATAAATTGGGTTGGAGAGGCACACTTGCTACAGTAGCCAAAACATTCGTTTTGTAAACATGACAATAGGCTGACATGCCCGGAAAGATGACAATGATCTCGTAAGCCTACGCTGCAATAGATACTGGTCCTGTTGTGTTTCATGAGACTCCCACACTCAACAGAAAACTGTTGCTCCTTGTTACAAATAAAATGCCAGAATGAGATTTTCACTCTGCAGCGGAGTTGTGCGCTGATATGAAACTTCCTGGCAGATTAAAACTGTGTGCCCGACCGAGACTCGAACTCGAGACCTTTGCCTTTCGCGGGCAAGTGCTCCACCATCTGAGATACAGAAGAACGACTCACGCCCGGTCCTCACAGCTTTACTACTGCCAGTATCTCGTCTCCTACCCTCCAAACTTTCCAGAAGCTCTCCTGCAAACCTTGCAGAACTAGCACTCCTGAAAGAAAGGATACTGCGGAGGCATGGCTTAGCCACAGCCTGGGGGATGTTTCCAGAATGAGATTTTCACTCTGCAGCGGAGTTGCGCGCTCATATGAAAGTTCCTGGCACATTAAAACTGTGTGCCCGACTGAGTTTGGAGGAGAGTTTGCAGGAGAGCTTCTGTAAAGTTTGGAAGGTAGGAGACGAGATACTGTCAGTAGGAAAGCGGTGAGGACCGGGCGTGAATCGTGCTTGGGTAGCTCAGATGGTAGAGCACTTGCCCGCGAAAGGCAAAGGTCCCGAGTTCGAGTCTCGGTCGGGCATACAGTTTTAATCTGCCAGGAAGTTTCACAAATAAAATGGTTTTTAAAAGCTGAATTTTATGCTCACATTCGACCGACCGGTTCCATTCTTTTGTCTTCCACCGCCATGCGGCGACGATATTTGATCGCTGCCGGAATACTTGCTATTCTTCGCTTTTTCTCTCCTTTCTAACGCATATTGTAAACTGGATTATCGCAGTAAACTACTCTCCAAACAGTCCCTCGATTGGGGTCGTAAAATTTCGCTTTAAAATAGTTTTTTGTTCATAACGAGATACAAACCAAAATTTTCTGTTGTCTCTGGGCATCACAATGAACACACTACCAGCAGTATTGGTCAGCGTCGACTATCTGTAGTGTGCTATATGAAACTGCAGTAATCTACTGACACATCAGAGAAAATGCTCACTACAACCCAGAACAAAGGGTGTCTCTCCTAAGAGTCGTATGGCACATTTCCTCTGGTGTTTCTGCAGATATTTGCAACTAAAATTTCGCAACTTGTAGCCGTGTCAGTCCAGTGTCCATTGAATGCGCTGGATCGTCTGCCGTATCAAATAAAATTATTTTTAAATCGGAATTTTAGATGCCAGTTCGATAGAGTGCTACCAGACTGGTCTAATGTGGTATTTGGTCTATCCAAATATATTAAAGGTAAAGCAAAACACAAAGCAGGAACAATACTCCAGCAGTGGCTGAGCAGCGCGCTTCTGAATGACGGAAGCGGCCAGCGCGGGCCAGGGCGGTGCTCTAACTGCTGGAGTGTCGGCTATTACCAGTGTTTTACTGTCCTTGTTAACAGAGCATACCATTTTGATCAAGCAAACTTACACTTTAAATTTCTTTTCTTAGGAACTGGAAACAGACCGACGACGCTAGAAATCACATGAAACTATGAGCAGCGTTTGTTTGGGCTGTCGCAAGTTACACGTTGGAAAAACAAAACTGCAAATATCTGCCGAAACACTGGAGAAATTGCCCCTGACGACTCTTAGGAGAGACAACCTATATACGAGGGCAGTTCAATAAGTAATGCAACACATTTTTTTTCTCGGCCAATTTTGGTTGAAAAAACCGGAAATTTCTTGTGGAATATATTCAAACATTCCCGCTTCGTCTCGTATGTTTCATTGACTTCCGACAGGTGGCAGCGCTGTACGGAGCTGTTAAAATGGCGTCTGTAACGGATGTGCGTTGCAAACAACGGGCAGTGATCGAGTTTCTTTTGGCGGAAAACCAGGGCATCTCAGATATTCATAGGCGCTTGCAGAATGTCTACGGTGATCTGGCAGTGGACAAAAGCACGGTGAGTCGTTGGGCAAAGCGTGTGTCATCATCGCCGCAAGGTCAAGCAAGACTGTCTGATCTCCCGCGTGCGGGCCGGCCGTGCACAGCTGTGACTCCTGCAACGGCGGAGCGTGCGAACACACTCGTTCGAGATGATCGACGGATCACCATCAAACAACTCAGTGCTCAACTTGACATCTCTGTTGGTAGTGCTGTCACAATTGTTCACCAGTTGGGACATTCAAAGGTTTGTTCCCGCTGGGTCCCTCGTTGTCTAACCGAACACCATAAAGAGCAAAGGAGAACCATCTGTGCGGAATTGCTTGCTCGTCATGTGGCTGAGGGTGACAATTTCTTGTCAAAGATTGTTACAGGCGATGAAACATGGGTTCATCACTTCGAACCTGAAACAAAACGGCCATCAAAGGAGTGGCGCCACATCCACTCCCCTACCAAGAAAAAGTTTAAAGCCATACCCTCAGCCGGTAAAGTCATGGTTACAGTCTTCTGGGACGCTGAAGGGGTTATTCTGTTCGATGTCCTTCCCCATGGTCAAACGATCAACTCTGAAGTGTATTGTGCTACTCTTCAGAAATTGAAGAAACGACTTCAGCGTGTTCGTAGGCACAAAAATCTGAACGAACTTCTCCTTCTTCATGACAATGCAAGACCTCACACAAGTCTTCGCACCCGAGAGGAGCTCACAAAACTTCAGTGGATTGTTCTTCCTCATGCACCCTACAGCCCCGATCTCGCACCGTCGGATTTCCATATGTTTGGCCCAATGAAGGACGCAATCCGTGGGACGCACTACGCGGATGATGAAGAAGTTATTGATGCAGTACGACGTTGGCTCTGACATCGACCAGTGGAATGGTACCGTGCAGGCATACAGGCCCTCATTTCAAGGTGGCGTAAGGCCGTAGCATTGAATGGAGATTATGTTGAAAAATAGTGTTGTGTAGCTAAAAGATTGGGGAATAACCTGGTGTATTTCAATGCTGAATAAAACAACCCCTGTTTCAGAAAAAAATGTGATGCATTACTTATTGAACTGCCCTCGTATCTGAGTGTGTGTATATCTATGTATGGTGTGTTATTACTATAGCAACAAACGAAATGGACAAATATAGGACAAGGGAACAAACAAATCTTGACCTGGAAACCAGTGCTTTCTCCGACACGAGGCATTACGCTGACTACACGAACATCGCATAGTAGAGTCCCCAAAGATCCAAACTGCAGATATGCACTTGATGTCCAAACCACTACAGCAAATGTTTCACGTGGCCACCGAGTTCTCGTGAAGGCAAGTTTCAACACGTATCGTCATTGATATGCTAGACGTTGCAAACATCCCAGGCGTGATCTGAATGCCATGAAAACGACCCACAATGTGTTCCCGGAGTTTATCAACTCTATCGACACGCTTGAATACATCGAAGCTTTCAAATATCCCTACACAAAAAATTCAACAGGTTGAAGTCGAGGGACCTGGGAGACGATCGTATTTGTGAGCTACGACAGATACATTCGTGTCGAAACGCTATTTGTCAGTCCTTAGGTATCTGGAATAGTGATAAAATCATATGAGGGTTCTTTAACGCTTGGTAATTTACGCCTCACTTGCAGTGTTTCGAAATAAACGTATTCCTTGACGTTAGCAATGTGTAACATTGCCGTGTCTGCATTTGTGCTATGTCTTAAGGGGGAAAACCGTTGGGTTGCAGACCTATGTTTGTCAGAATTGTTTGCTTCTTTATCCTATAATCACCGCTTTCGTTTGTGCTTATAATATTCTAACATCCTGTATATGAGTTAAAAATGAATAAGTCAAGTTTATTAATTTTTAAATGAAAACGATGTAAGTAACAATTTTAGGAATACATGTAAATGCCAAACATCTTCAGTGACATTGTTACGATTTTATGTGTTTTAAATGCATTTTAGTGAAGACTGGATTGATTTCACCGCTGACACCCTGTCCCTTCGCCTCTTATGTACAGGTCGGAAGAGTATTGCCCCCGAAAGGGAGCTGTGCAATTCACATACCGCCAGGACACGTAGTTTTAACTTATCACAGATGATTAGCGTAGTACGAACTCGGCCATAAGTCTGTTGGCAGTTGTCACCAGAAATCTTCAGGCTTGGCTTTTCCTTGCACAGTGGTAATCAGTTGTGATCTTGACTAGTGCGTAGTACCCACTAATCAGTTGACACTATCGATTTGAGGTTCTGCTGTTTGTTAATATCTGATAAACAATAGGTAGAAATTTAACAACACAACTGCGTGTATTTGTTCTGCAGATATGGTGCAAACATGAGTGTATTTACAGTGGTGTTTGTGCTTTGTGAAATGCTTTCCAAATACGTAACCTCCACTCTATAATGTATTCGCAAATTAAATTTAAGATCTGAAGAGACTAAGTCGGTAGCTGAACTTTTTGTGCAGTCACTGACTGAATCTCAAATAAAAGATTCCAAGAAGTATGGAATAGCAAGAGCAGGCCGAAGAAGGAGTGAGAAAAAGCCAAAACTGAGACCATATAGGCCTACTTTGCTTCAAGATCTAAATGAAGATGGTTTGGGCCGGAGTATGGAATTCTGCGAGTTGTACACAATCCGAATAGAACCAGCTCCCAACTTTTAAAAAAGACATTCTTTGGAGCGACAAAGCCACTTTGAAGGTGAATGGCAGAGTGAACAGACGCAACTGTATCTATTGCGATTCTAAGAATCACCATGTGGCGAAGAAGACACAGTTAAACTCTTTGGTGTGATTGTATGGGCATTTATTTTCAGCTGATTTGGACCTTATTTTTTTTAACAGTGCTATCAGTTCTGTCAATTACGCAGATGTGCTTCAAGAAGCGCTATTAGAAATGGAAAGCAGTCTTCTTCTGCAACATCTGGTGCTCGTTAACGAAAAGCTGACGTGACATAAAGAAGCAAAATTCCGGCAGTGTGGACTTATTTGTGATACTAAATGAAAATTTAGATAAATCAATTCTGTAAACCTACCTATGATCTATCTAGGGTCTATCTAAGATTGACTAATGAATATCCTCCACGGTCCCCTGATATTACACACATAGATGTTTCAGCCTGGGGTTTACTTAAAAACAGGTTTATTCCGTCAAGATTCGTTCAAAATGGCTCCAAGCACTATGGGACTAAACATCTGAGGTCATCGGTCCCTTAAACTTAGAACTACTTAAACCTAACTAACCTAGGGACATCATACACATCAATGCCCGAGGCAGGATTCGAACCTGCGACGTAGCAGCAGCGCGGTTCCGGACTGAAGCGCCTAGAACCGCTACGCCACAGCGGCCGGCCAAAATTCGTGATGTTGACCATTTAGAAGAATAAATCCAGCCAGAATTTGAAAGCACACAGTCCTGGGAAATTTGCGACAGAATTTGTAAATCATTGTTGGAAAGATGTAATGTTTGGTTAGAACAGTATGGAAACCACTTCGAGCATCTTTTGTGGATTCATTGAACTCTACATGTATTTCTGTGTTGATAATAAATTTGTATTTTCATTTGTTTAGTACTATTGCACCAAATGCATTTTTGGGAACCACGTATGGCTCTGAGCACTATGGGACTTAACAGCTGTGGTCATCAGTCCCCTAGAACTTAGAACTACTTAAACCCAACTAACCTAAGGACATCACACACATCCATGCCCGAGGCAGGATTCGAACCTGCGACCGTAGCAGTCACGCTGTTCTGGCCTGCGCGCCTAGAACCGCGAGACCACCGCGCCCGGGAACCACGTATGGCTCACTCCAATACTATTAGGTTGCTGTATAAGTTCTTAGCGTTTTTGTTTTGATTATCGGCATTCCAGTTGCTAAGGATTTATGTATCGATTACCATTTTTATTTGTAGTTCATTGTTACTACTTGAGTTAAAAAATTGTCATTTTGCCATTTGAAGATAGTGAGTGGAGCTGTGGACGCTAGAAAATGGAGTTCCAAGTGGAGAAATCGAAACGGTTCCGACGCACTCTTCTGTTTGAGTTCAACAGAGGAGCGACAGCTCCGGAGGCGGCCAGAAACATTTGCGCCATGTGTGAGGATTGTGCCATTGGACAGAGCACGGCAAGAAAATGGTTTTCTCGTTTTGAGGATGATCATTAATGACTACGTTCAGGAAGAACTTCAGCGTTTGATGAAGATCGTTTAAGCGTATTAATCCACAATGTTCCACGTAACTGAGGGCTGGATAACGTGATAAACTCTGATCATTACACCATCGTACGACATTTGTACGCAATGGGGAATGTGCAAAGAATCGGCAGTATTGGTATCGCAGCTGTAGGCCAAAATCACAAAACTGTGTTTGCTCGTCATCAATTGGCTAGTGAGCACCAACCATTCCTATTCTGCATTGTTACTGGAGACAGGGAATGTTTTCTTTACGCTAACATGAGGAAAAGAAAGTAATTGCTTAGCCCGAACAAACACCTCCCAGTACCCAGAAAGGATAATGTTATGCGTCTAGTGCAATAGCGACAGTGTGGTGTACTACGAATTTCTCATCCGAGGCGCAACTGTCACTGCTGACATTTTCTGTCAACAACGGAGAAGTGCCGGCCGATGTGACCGTGTAGTTGTAGGCGCTTCAGTCCGGAACCGCGCGACTGGTACGGCCGCAGGTTAGAACCCTGCCTCGGGCATGGATGTGTCTGATGTCCTTAGGTTACTTAGGTTTAAGTAATTCTAAGTCTAGGGGACTTTTCCGTGATTTCCCTAAATCGCTCCAGGCAAATGCTGGGATGGTTCCTTAGAAAGGACACGACCGATTTCCTTGCCCATCCTTCTCTAATCCGAGCTTGTGCTCCGTCTCTGATGACCTCGTCGTCGACGGGACGCTAAACGCTAATCTCTTTCTCCACTAACAGGTAACAAGAAAGTAACTACCACGTAAGACTGATAGAGTAAAGTGAAGAGCAACGCGTTTCGTTAGAGGTTAGTTTAGTACACGTGAAAGCATCTCAGAGATCATCCGACTCCACTGGCAGACGCTAACACCAATCCTTGTGAGACTGGGATGGCTGACTCACATGATACGTACAAATTATTTCATAAATGACAGATTACTGAATTGTGCATGATCTCTAACTTGGACAGTTTACTGCGGCATGGAAGGCCTGCTTAAAGTAGTCAAACGGCTCTGAGCACTATGGGACTTAACATCTATGGTCATCAGTCCCCTAGAACTTAGAACTACTTAAACCTAACTAACCTAAGGACATCACACAACACCCAGCCCTCACGAGGCAGAGAAAATCCCTGACCCCGCCGGGAATCGAAGCCGGGAACCCGGGCGTGGGAAGCGAAAACGCTACCGCACGACCACGAGCTGCAGGCAAGTCCCATGGTGCCCAGAGCCATTTGAACCATTTGAACTGAGACGTCTTCATGACGGAGTCCAAGGACAACAACGATCAGGATGACTAGGTGAAGCGATGCTACTCCACGATAAAGCCTGTCCGCATTCTGCTAAACTGACCAAAAAAAAAAAAAAAAAAGCTATATAGGAGCTGGGCTGCGAAGTCATTGCGCACGCCACATTATTCACATCATCTTGCGCCCTATGATTTTTCAGTCCGCAGCTCGTTGTCTCGTGGTCGCGTTATCGCTTACCGAGCACGAGGTCTCGGATTCGATTCCCGTCGGGGTCAGAGATTTTCACCTGCCTCGAGATGACTGCGTGTTTGTGTTGTCCTCAGCATTTCATCATCATACATGAAAATGGCAAGATTGGACTGAGCAAAGGTTGGGAATTTGCATGGGCACTGATAACCACGCAGTTGAGCGCCCGCCCCACAAACCAAACATCGTCATCATCTGATTTTCACCTTTTCCTCTCTCTGTCGAACAGCCTTCAAGGAATTTCCTTTCCAGATGAAAATACGCTCCGTTCGCCTCAAAACCGCATGATTTCTACAGTCGCGAAATCGAAAAGTTACCGCAGCGTTGGGAAACTGTTATAAATAGCAAAGGAGATACGTTTTTAATGACTAAAGTCTCTGTTATGTGTATCTGTTGTGTTTATTAAACTTCTGGAAAAATGCTACGAACTTGTGTAGCTTTCTAATACTTTCCTAAGTCTAAAAGCAGTTTATCCTCAAGTCAGATGGTAATAGTGTTGTAAAATACACTACTGGCCATTAAAATTGCTACATCCCGAAGTTGACGTGCTACAGACGCGAAATTGAACCCACAGGCAGAAGATGCTGTGATATGCAAATGATTAGCTTTTCAGAGCATTCACACAACGTTGGCGCCGGTGGTGAAACCTACAACGTGCTGACACGAGGAAAGTTTCCAACCGATTTCTCATACAAAAACAGCAGTTGACCGCCGTTGCCTGGTGAAACGTTGTT
Source organism: Schistocerca americana (assembly GCF_021461395.2). Taxonomy (NCBI): domain Eukaryota; kingdom Metazoa; phylum Arthropoda; class Insecta; order Orthoptera; family Acrididae; genus Schistocerca; species Schistocerca americana. Next base: position 36,955,871 of record NC_060124.1, read on the forward strand.
GTGATGCCTCGTGTAAGGAGGAGAAATGCGTACCATCACGTTTCCGACTTTGATAAAGGTCGGATTGTAGCCTATCGCGATTGCGGTTTATCGTATCGTGACATTGCTGCTCGCGGTGGTCGAGATCCAATGCCTGTTAGCAGAATATTGAATCGATGGGTTCAGGAGGGTAATACGGAACGCCGTGCTGGATCCCAACGGCCTCGTATCACTAGCAGTCGAGATGACAGGCATCATTCTGCATGGCAGCCACGTCTCGATCCCTGAGTCAACAGATGGGAACGTTTGCAAGACAACAACCATCTACACGAACAGATCGACGACGTTTGCAGCAGCATGGACTATCAGCTCGGAGACCATGGCAGTGGTTACCCTTGGCGCTGCATCACAAACAGGAGCGCCTGCGATGGTGTACTCAACGACGAACCTGGATGCACGAATGGCAAAACGTCATTTTTTCGGATGAATTCAGGTTCTGTTTATAGCATCATGATGGTCGCATCCGTGTTTGCCGACATCGCGGTGAACGCAAATTGGAAGCGTGTACTCGTCATCACCATACTGGCGTATCACCCGGCGTGATGGTATGGGGTGCCATTTGTTACACGCCTCGGTCACCTCTTGTTCGCATTGACAGCACTTTGCCGGCCGCGGTGGTCTAGAGGTTCTAGGCGCTCAGTCCGGCACCGCGGGACTGCTACGGTCGCAGGTTCGAATCCTGCCTCGGGCATGGATGTGTGTGATTTGGGTTTCAGTAGTTCTAAGTTCTAGGGGACTGATGACCTCAGATGTTAAGTCCCATAGTGCTCAGAGCCATTTGAACCATTTTTTTGACAGCACTTTAAACAGTGGACGTTTGATTTGAGATGTATTACGACCTGTGGCTCTACCCTTCATTCGATCGCTGCGAAACGCTACATTTCAGCAGGATAATGCACGACCGCATGTTGCAGGTCCTGTACGGGCCTTTCGGGATACAGAAAATTTTCGACGGCTGCCCTGGCCAGGACATTCTCCAGATGTCTCACCAACTGAAAACGTCTGTTCAATGGTGGGCGAGCAACTGGCTCGTCACTATACGCCAGTCACTATTGTTGATGAACTGTGGTATCGTGTTGAAGCTGCATCCGCAGCTGTACCTGTACACGCCATCCAAGCCTCTGTTTGACTCAATTCCCCGGCGTATCAAGGCCGTTATTACGGCCAGAGGTGGTTGTTCTGGGTACTGATTTCTCAGGATCTATGGACCCAAATCGTGTGAAAATGTAATCACATGTCAGTTCTAGTATAATATATTTGTCCAATGAGTACCCGTTTATCATCTGCGTTTCTTCTTGGTGTAGCAATTTTAATGGCCAGTATTGTAGCATTGCGGAAGTCCTGCAGATATAAGAGAAGTCCCTGGAAGAAGGACAGTCATGATGAGTGGAGACTCACGGTGCTGCAAACACGCGTGAACTTGCTCCAGTCCAGTAGCTCCGCCGTAGCGGCAGCTGCCGTGGAAGGGTCACCGGGCGTCGAGAGCGCTGGCGCTTCCGGGTGCCAGTCCGGTAATTGGTACGCCGCGCCGAGAGTAAACAGAGCCCGACCATAAGTCGACGGTGTGTGGGAGGGCCTCCGCTGAGGGCCCCGCCGACGCGCGGTGGCGCGAACCGCAGCACAGCGCAGACGTCGCTCCGTCCCGAAAAGGCGGCGTCGGCGCTACTCGTAAACAAGTGCGGCCGCTGCGGCTGCGCTTGCATCAGAACGGGCGGATTAATCGTCGCCTCTCCGCCTCGGTGGGCGGACCACGTGCGCCTGGGTCGCCGCCGGCCGGCGTCCGGGCAGGGGTCGCGTCCGTGTTCACCGGCTGACGTCACGACGCCGCAGCGGGCCGCGGGCTAACTGTTCCTAAACAGGTTACGATTGATGATCTTCTCAGTCCTTAGGCCGCGTCGTGTTCTTCAGACTTTCGCTCCCTCTGGTGGAATCACCGACGGCCCTGTATAGCTGAACACTGTCGAAAGAAAGTGTCGCATTCACGTACAAAAGGCTATTTTCTCTCACTTCTCCGGAAAACTGCAGTTCCGGGCAAAAGTCTTCCGGCTGCTGTTGGTGTACCGTCGTCAATGGGTAAATACTGAAAACATTTTGAGATTTTCACTCTGCAGCGGAGTGTGCGCTGATATGAAACTTCCTGGCAGATTAAAACTGTGTACCGGACCGAGACTCGGACTCGGGACCTTTGCCTTTCGCGAGCAAGTGCTCTGCCATCTGAGCTACCCAAGCACGCCTCACGTCCCGTCCTCACTGCTTCACTTCTGCCAGTACCTCGCCTCCTACCTTCCAAACTTTACAGAAGCTCTCCTGCGAACCTTGCAGAACTAGCACTGCTGAAAGAAAGGATATTGAAGAGACATGGCTTAGCCACAGCTTAGGGGATGTTCCAGAATGAGATTTTCACTCTGCAGCGGAGTGTGCGCTGATATGAAACTTCTTGGCAGATTAAAACTGTGTGCCGGACCGAGACTCGAGCTCGGGACCTTTCTGCATGGTTCGCAGGAGAGCTTCTGTAAGGTTTGGAACGTAGGAGACGAAGTACTGGCAGAAGTGAAGCTGTGAGGACGGGGTGTGTGTCGTGCTTGGGTAGCTCAGATGGTAGAGCACTTGCCCGTGAAAGGCAAACGTTCCGAGTTCGAGTCTCGGCCCGGCACACAGTTTTAATCCGCCAGGAAGTTTCACTGAAAACAGTTACCGATAGGGAGGGGGAATCCAAAATATTATAGTTGTTGTGCCGCCCTTATTGTTTCCAGATATCTGTTACGTTCCTCGTGGAAGAAGACAAAGATAACGTCAGTCGCGGAAAACTCGACCCTACCAGCAAACGTGTGACCGCTATTATCGCAATGTATGTGACGGCTCTTGTACCTTCTATGTTCCAAAAAGCCACGTATAAAAAAAAGGGATTTTCTGATCATACCTCGCGTTCTATTGGTGACAAAGGAGGTAGACTAAAGCGTTTTGGATAGTCCCTGGGCTAGGGTCCATTTTTATACCCAACAGAAGGATCGTCTTAGTGTCACTATCCTACAGCACAGGGTCAAAGAATCAATATTACACACTTCCTCCAGTTTAGGCAAATTGAGCAATTTTGTGTTTTTTTTTTGTTTTGTATTTTTTTTTGCATTTAATGAGGTCTACGGTCGGCTTGATGGGACTTAAGGAGGCACAATCAGTACATGGATGGTTCCTCAGGAAACGTCAAAAATGTTCTTTTTGTGTTTTCACTATATTTTCGGCGTCACCATAGGACCAAAACCCATACTAGGATTCGAAGACGACTATGCAAAGCAAAAGGCTCATATTTTTACTGTACATTTCTAAGACCCCGCCGGCCGCTGTCACCGTGCGGTTCTACCCGCATCAATCCGGAACCGCGCTGCTGCTATGGTCGCAGGTTCGAATCCTGCCTTGGGTATGGATGTGTTTGATGTCCTTAAGTTAGTTAGGTTTAAGTAGTTCTAAGTTCTAGGGGACTGATGACCTCATATGTTAGCTCCTATATGCTCAGAGCCATCTGAACCATTTGACAAACAGACAAGGGGTTAGACGTATAGCTACTGATATTCTTATAATTGCTACCTCAATTCGTATCCACTTCACTGTGTTAATTGTACTTTTCCCACATCCAACGGTCTTCTTGCAAACGTATCATAATTTACTAACAGATGTTTTCTGCACAGTCGTAACTGCGTCACGGAGTGGTCTACGCCTCTCATTATACACTGAACGCCAAGAAAGCTGGTATAGGCATGCGTATTCAAATACAGATATATGCAAACGGGCAGAATACGGCGCTGCGGTCGGCAACGCCTATATAAGATAACAAGTGTCTGTCGTAGTTGTTAGATCGGTTACTGTTGTTACAATGACAGGTTATCAATATTTAAGTGAGTTTGAATGTGGTGCTATAGTCGGCGCACGAGCGATGGGACATAGCACATCCGAATAGTGATGAAGTTGGGATTTTGCCTTACGACCATTTCACTAGTGTACTGTGAATGTCAGGAATCCGGTAAAACATCAGATTTCCGATATCCGGAAAAAGAATCTGCAAGAACGGGACCAACGACGGCTGAAGAGAATCGTTCAGCGTGACAGAAGGGCAGCCCTTCCGAAAATTGCTGCAGATTTCAATGCCTGGCCATTAACAAGTGTCAGTGTGCGAGCCATTCAGCAAAACACTGTAGATATGGGCTTTCGGAGGCGTAGGCCCACTCTTGTACGCCTCGCCTAGGCCCGCCAGCACCGACAGTGGGCTGTTAATGACTGGAGCTGCTGCTACGGTCGCAAGTTCGAATCCTGCCTCGGGCATGGACGTGTGTCATGTCCTTAGGTTATTTAGGTTTACGTAGTTCTAAGTCTTGGGGACTAAATGGCTCTGAGCACTATGGGACTTAACTTCTGAGGTCATCAGTCCCCTAGAACTTAGAAGTACTTAAACCTAACTAACCTAAGGACATCACACACCGCCATGCCCGAGGCAGGATTCGAACCTGCGACCGTAGCGGTCACGCGCTCAAATGGCTCTGAGCACTATGGGACTTAACATCTATGGTCATCAGTCCCCTAGAACTTAGAACTACTTAAACCTAACTAACCTAAGGACAGCACACAACACCCAGCCACCACGAGGCAGAGAAAATCCCTGACCCCGCCGGGAATCGAACCCGGGAACCCGGGCGTGGGAAGCGATAACGCTACCGCACGACCACGAGATGCGGGCGGTCACGCGGTTCCAGACTGTAGCGCTTAGAACCGCTCGGCCACTCCGGCCGGCGTCTTGGGGACTGATGACCTCAGAAGTCCAATAGTGCGTGCACCCATTTGAACCATTTGAATCTCAGATCCCGATCCAGAGCAACCTTAAATATTTCCTTGATATCTTTATCCATTTCCAGTACACAGACGTTCAAAGTTTAGCACGTGAAATCCGGTCTGAGGTGTAAAATTAGTTTTGCATTATTTCAATTTTATGCAAGTAAACTACCTAAATTTTACTGAGCAATACGTTTCTTTTCATATGAGTTTTATTCCCTGTTGCAGCGGAAAAATGTTCCATTCAGAGCACAAAATCTTTTAATATATTCCTGTTTATTTAAAAGAATCTGGCTGAAAATTGGGAACCAGTTGCCACGTTCTACCTTCCTCAGCATCTTTAGCAGATTTTCTCAAAGATTTCGTCATAGGAAAATATTCGCGCTCTCTTATGCTGAGAACGAAGAAGACAGTGGCAGTGGCAAAGAGAAGGAAAAGTTTCTGATGTTACTGAGGAACAGCCATACTATAATTTTTAAATGAACACATCGCCATTTGAATGTATTGTTGTTTTACGATCCAGGTTTCGGCCTTTTAAGCCATTTTCAAATGATTGACATAAACTCATTCACTTGAAAACGGCGTAAAAGGCCGAAACCTGGGTCGTGATTAAATAAACAACACTACAGTCAAATGGCGGTGTGATCATTTAAGAAAAAAAGTAGTAAATACTAAAGGAAACTAGATAGTAGCTATGTTATGGAAATAGTGTAGGAGACAATCGCAGTGTGAGAAAAAGAAGCGGCACAGCGGCAGTGGTATATGTTGTGACTTGGCAAGACAGCCAAGCCACTAGGCTAGGAAGCCGAAAGGCACGCGTTTAAGCTCACGCAGGCTGGCGTGAGGTCTGGAACAGGTAAAGTAATTATACTAGCAAAAAAAAGGTACGTAGCTTCTGGAATACTTAACTTTAATCCATCATTGGTGAACATCTGTCTGACGGTACATGCATCACAACATAAATAGCAAATGATAATGGCGCCTTGCTAGGTCGTAGCAATTGACGTAGCTGAAGGCTATGCTAACTATCGTCTCGGCAAATGAGAGCGTAATTTGTCAGTGAACCATCGCTAGCAAAGTCGGCTGTACAACTGGGGCGAGTGCTAGGACGTCTCTCTAGACCTGCCGTGTGGTGGCGCTCGGTCTGCAATCACTGATAGTGGCGACACGCGGGTCCGACGTATACTAACGGACCGCGGCCGATTTAAAGGCTACCACCTAGCAAGTGTGGTGTCTGGCGGTGACACCACAGTATATAGCTGACAGTGACAGAACAGCGCTAAGAAAAGAGTAAAAGAGGCAGTGCCATAGGAGGGGGCAGGGGGGGGGGGGGATAACGAGGAAGTGGAAGTGGGTGAGAACCAGTGACAATGAGAGACAGAGTACAAGACAGTAACGAGGAAGAGACAGATAGTGACTTTGTGAAGAAAGAGCAGCAGCGGGAAGGAAGGAAGAAAGGAATGAGGTATTAGCAGCAAGAGAGAGGAAGAAGGAGACGCTGGCAGTGAGAGAAGACTGTAGTAGTGTGACACCGGAAACTATGAGAGAGAGACACAAAGAGATAGTGACAGCGAACTGTGAATTGGGCTAAATGAGTGAGTGAGGAAGGGCAACGGGTACGAGCGACTCACAGCGATATACCTGGTGGTGTGAGTGATTTACATTTAAGGTAGGTTGTGGATGTCCGAGGTGAGTTGCATTTTAAAAAAGCGTGATACGTTCGCATGCCACATTTTTTGTGAAAGTTGTTAAAGGTGCTGAGAAAGGCAGAACGAGGCGGCTTGAACCCAACTTCTCATCCAGTCTTTTAAATAAACAGGAATGAACCATGTCGCGTTTCACAGCTCGCCCCACGTCTCCTGGAACGCAATCTTTGGCGTGAAGGGGGCGTGGCACGTTTGCCGCGACTGCCTTCGAGACCGTATTGTGTGGGGGGGGGGGGGGGGGGGGTGCAGTCAGTGAAGCAGCACGGACAGCGGAGGTCTGCGGGGCAACGGGCCGGCTGTTTGTTCTGCCGCCCGTGTCACTTCCAAGTCGGTGTGTCTCAGCATCTTCAGGACATGAGACAAGTGCATCGGAAACGGGACTGGTTCATTATTGCTTTGGCCAACCTGGTCTGGAGGACAGCGGCGGATCGTCTTCATCCATCCTGACGTCTCCAATTTTTCCACTTTTTGTCACTGCACGCTCGGTGAGCTACTTCTAGTTTGTTGCTTCGGTGTCGAGAACCTACTGCATTAGTAAAGACTGATCTTGCTCCCCGCTGTGAAGATGATAATTGTGACTCGTTCGCTTCCTGCGCGTGTATGTGTCCAGCTGCTACTGCATCGGATTCGGTCCACCCTTCTGTTGTTGTTGTTCGCCGTTATTGTATCTGACGAGGCGATTTGAGGAGCGTTACATAATAGTTCCCATTTGGTAACTGTCATAGTTTTAACTGTGAGTTTTAAATTAACGGGGTTTTGTAAATTTCTAACACAGGGTGTTTCAAAAAGAATATACGTATTACAAAGTATTATTTTGTTCAAACTAATGATCGCTGCACCTCAGCTGTTCTAGAAACGAATACATAGTCTATTTTATATTAATAGCCGTTAGATGTCAGTTGTCTTCTGTTTTGCTTGGTAACCGTCATATGCTTAAAATGGCTACTCCGCAGCAGAAATCATTTTGTGTTCTCGAGTTTGCAAAGTGCAATTCCGTGATTATAGTGCAAAGACGTTTCGGGTTGACGTACCAAATTGATCCTCCGAACGGTTGCAACATTCGCCGATGGTATCGACAGTTTCTAGATACCCCGGATGTGTATGTAAAGGAAAGAATGTTCCTGAAGGCAAATGTTGCTCGAATTCAAACTGCTTTCCAACGTAGTCCTTCAAAATCAATCAGTCTTGCCAGTCGGGAGTTACAGCTGCCTGCAACAACAATTTGGTGTTTTTTGAGACTTCTGTTGGTTATAAAGCCGTACAAGTTACAGCTGTTACAAGCTCAGCGTCCTGATGATAAACGCAGGCGTGCGAAATTCTCTAACGAGATTCTTGATGCTATTGAGAATTCGCACAACGCATCGTGTTCAGTGACACAAGTGACTTTCCATGTTAGTGGTCAGGTAAACAAACGATGTTCGAATTAGGGGCCCACAGAACCCACAGGCAACCATTGAACATGAACGACCTTCGCCCGAAGTCAATGTGTTTTGTGCGATATTCCGATCAACTTTTTACGGCCCATTCTTCTTTGATGGAAGCACGGTTAACAGTCAGCAGTATCTTGCTATGTTACAAAACTGGTTGTTTCCGAGGATCCTCGAAGACCACTTCATATTTCAACAAGACGAGCCACCCCCTCACTGGAGTCGCCAAGTGCGTGAATGTCTGAATGAAACTCCACCGAACCGCTGGATTGATCGTCAAGGAGCTGGCGACTTAACATGTTTCTGCTGGGCTCCACGGTCACCGGATTGACACCCTTTGACTTCTTCCTGTGGCGTTTTGTTAGAAACAACGTTTATGTGTCACCACTCTCACGGAACCTGGAGGAGTTGAAGAACTGGATCCGTACTGCCATAACATCAGTGACGAAGGACATGCTTACCCGAGTATAGGAGGAATTTGAGAATCGATGTGATATTGTTCGTGTCGCTGATGGAGGACGTACTGAACCTCTGTAATCTGAACTTGAGAGGTTCTGAAACGTCCCCTTTGAACAATTCTACATGACTGTGCTTAAACTGACACACAATATTTTTAGCGCAACGCAATCTGACTTTCAAGAATCCCTACAAAAGAATGGCCCTGACTAACATTTAACTATATCTTCCAGAAATCACTTACCTCACAAAAATCTTCGCTACTCAAGCTACTGCAATACAGCGAGCGCCACTACTGCCAGCTAAATAAAAGATTCAAACTATGGAAGGCACTAACTACTGATAGGGATAGTTAGCAAATGAAAGATATTAATAGAGAACAAACAATGTATTTGCCTTGATATCATCATATATAAATATAGCAGTTCATGACAAATTACAAAACTCCGCCATCTCTCTCCCCACATCCACCACTGCTGGCGGCTCACCTCCAACTGCGCAACGCTACGCGCTGTTAACATCCAGCTGCCCCTGCCCAACACTACAATGGCAGACAACAATGCAAACTACCCACAGACTGCCCACAGCACAGCCAGTGATTTTTCATACAGAGGTGGCGTTACCAATAAAAAAACCTAAACAGCCTACTTACATAGCCCCCATGCTCCCCACAAAAAATTTTTACAAATTGGATTGGGCAGTGGCCAATACAGATTTGAAAAAAAAATTTCATAATTACAATAACAAAGAAATCAAATGCACACACTTATTGATACAATGTTGGTCAAAAGCTAAAAATTTCTCACAGTCCATAAAGACAGTCCTCATCATTCGTCACAGTAAAATTGCAGTGTTTTTCTCAAAGTCTGAGCAGTAAAAGACAATGCACACGGAAGTAGTGGATGTCCATGCAGTCTTGAAGAAGTAGTGTTGTCCTTCCAACGGAAAGACAGTGCTGACTCTCGACATGCTGACAGGTCAATGGGCCACAACAGAGCAAACCCACTGCAGAGTCAGTCGAAGTTTTGATGAATATTGGTAGGTAGGTCATCACAGAGTAGACCCACTGTAGTCCTGGTAGAGAGTGTGGTATTGGTGGGCCACCAGAGGTGCAGACACACTGTAGTCCTTGTAGAAATAATGGTAACGATGGGCCATCAAAGATGCAGACCCACTGCAATTCTTGTAGAGACGGACAGCAGCCATCTGTTGCAACTGTGCAGGTACACAATCACCATTGAAGAGTCTTGCGGATAATGTAGCAAGTCCATAACCCACCACTTGTGCACTCACAAAGTTTTTGAAATTGTCCTTAGAACCAGCAATGCTGTTATCCAGTCCCTTGCTGAGTTATTAACACACGTGCAAACACTAACAGTCCCTACTTCTCACATATTGTCCATATACTATGACCAACAGAAACGTGTGCAGTGAAATGTAACTTACAAGTTAATAATATCATGAACTGGTGACAATTACAATTTGGTAACATAAAAATACAATAACAAAGGTACAAAATACATCATTAAAAACATAACAATACAGATAACATTTGTAGTACAGGCTTTACAAAAGAATAGAAATAAACATAGACATCAATATTACAGGAATTATGACATGAGTACATACATAAAGGATCACAATAACTTTTGAAACATCAACTTCACACATGAGCATTGAACAGAACAGAATTAATAATGTCTAACATCTTTACAAAGTAAATAACATATTATTAATGCCAATTATATTCGAGGATAACAGTATTCCTCATCATAGTGAATGTAGCTTAATATTAAAAGAAGAAAAAATTCTATGAAACTACACAGAGACAGGAAGAAAACAAATACACAAGGGTACACAAACACATAGTGGGATAACACCAATAGGAAAGGACAGGGTTCGTTTTCAGTGTAACATTTGGTACTGCAGTCCAACCCAAAACTTCATATATCTTTCCTCTTATTTCATCCTTTGTTTCCACCAAAAAAATTCTATCTAAGCATGCTTTCTGTATTTATATGTTCACACATTTGTTACCTCAACATTTATTTCCAAGAAAATCCTACCTAAACCTGTTTTCTCAATGCATTTCTTCCAATTCATCGCAACTCATTCTCTTAGAGGCTACCCCCTCTTAAGCTAACTTAAATCTACTGAGCTCAGATGCTAAACTAAGGGACGAGGCAATGCAGCAGCACAAAATAAGTAACACAAACAGCAATGACCAAAAAATTGGAAAATTGCAAAGCAAGCTACAGTAAATCTAAATTACCAAGCAATGCAACATTACAACTAATATGAGCCAATGTGCAGCAACAAAAAAATAAATCTGGCTTAGCAGAGTAACACAAATTAAAGTTCAGTAGCACTATGCCTGGCAAACAGCAGCTTATATCTAAACATGACATAGCTCAAGCAGAAAAAATAGTACACTAAAGATAACAATGCAGATAAGGGAAATGTATAATCACATCTTAATGTCTAAGTAATTAAAGTGGTGCACCACAAGAAGTTATTCTACCAAAAAGTTACCAATTACTTGAAAAGAAAATTATGAATGCAGTTCCTGTGAAGGTAAATGTCATTTTGTGCTCCCTCATTTTTTTAAAAAAATTATTATTTGCTCGATCTGTAGACAGAAAATATTTATATTAGTACATCTATAAAATTTTATTTTGACCAATGCTGCAGTGCAGATGTAAGTAGGCTGTTTAGGTTTTTTTATTGGTAACGCCACCTCTGTATGAAAAATCACTGGCTGTGCTGTGGGCAGTCTGTGGGTAGTTTGCATTGTTGTCTGCCATTGTAGTGTTGGGCAGGGGCAGCTGGATGTTAACAGCGCGTAGCGTTGCGCAGTTGGAGGTGAGCCGCCAGCAGTGGTGGATGTGGGGAGAGAGATGGCGGAGTTTTGTAATTTGTCATGAACTGCTATATTTATATATGATGATATCAAGGTAAATACATTGTTTGTTCTCTATTAATATCTTTCATTTGCTAACTATCCCTATCAGTAGTTAGTGCCTTCCATAGTTTGAATCTTTTATTTAGCTGGCAGTAGTGGCGCTCGCTGTATTGCAGTAGCTTGAGTAGCGAAGATTTTTGTGAGGTAAGTGATTTCTGGAAGATATAGTTAAATGTTAGTCAGGGCCATTCTTTTGTAGGGATTCTTGAAAGTCAGATTGCGTTGCGCTAAAAATATTGTGTGTCAGTTTAAGCACAGTCATGTAGAATTGTTCAATGGGGACGTTTCAGTTCGTAAATATGTGTGTAAAATTTCATACTCGTTAAATAAATATATACGTTAACTGGAATACTCTCTTTCAAATTCTGAAGGTGGAAGGGGTAAAATACAGGGAGCGAAAGGCTATTTACAATTTGTACAGAAACCAGATGGCAGTTATAAGAGTCGAGGGGCATAAAAGGGAAGCAGTGGTTGGGAAAGGAGTAAGACAGGGTTGTAGCCTCTCCCCGATGTTATTCAATCTGTATATTGAGCAAGCGGTAAAGGAAACAAAAGAAAAATTCGGAGTAGGTATTAAAATTCATGGAGAAGAAGTAAAAACTTTGAGGTTCGTCGATGACATTGTAATTCTGTCAGAGACAGCAAAGGACTTGGAAGAGCAGTTAAACGGAATGGACAGTGTCTTGAAAGGAGGATATAAGATGAACATCAACAAAAGCAAAACGAGGATAATGGAATGTAGTGAAATTAAATCGGGTGATGCTGAGGGAATTAGGTTAGGAAATGAGACACTTAAAGTAGTAAAGGAGTTTTGCTATTTAGGGAGTAAAATAACCGATGATGGTCGAAGCAGAGAGGATATAAAATGTAGACTGGCAACGGCAAGGAAAGCGTTTCTCAAGAAGAGAAACTTGTTAACATCGAGTATAGATTTAAGTGTCAGGAAGTCGTTTCTGAAAGTATTTGTATGGAGTGTAGCCATGTATGGAAGTGAAACATGGACGATAACTAGTTTGGACAAGAAGAGAATAGAAGCATTCGAAATGTGGTGCTACAGAAGAATGCTGAAGATTAGTTGGGTAGATCACGTAACTAATGGGGAGGTATTGAGTAGGATTGGGGAGAAGAGAACCTTGTGGCACAACTTGACTAGAAGAAGGGATCGGTTGGTAGGACATGTTCTGAGGCATCGAGGGATCACAAATTTAGCATTGGAGGGCACCGTGGAGGGTAAAAATCGTAGATGGAGACCAAGAGATGAATACACTAAGCAGATTCAGAAGGATGTAGGTTGCAGTAGGTACTGGGAGATGAAGAAGCTTGCACAGGATAGAGTAGCACGGAGAGCTGCATCAAACCAGTCTCAGCACTGAAGACCACAACAACAACAACAACATGTGTTCGAAATGCGTAATTTCTTTTTGAAACACCCTGTATGTCCATGGCATTAGCCATGACGTCCAAACCATTTTTTACGCCTAGTAACTTGTGTACTAAGTCGCCAAGTCTCTTTCTTTATTTGGAGCCCGCAAGCGTATGTGCATCACGGGGGCGAACCTTGTTGCTCGTATTTTGGCGGGTTATACTTCCAAGCCAAGCTTGTGTTTACGTAGGTGAGGCTCATCAGCTAACCGTTCGCGTCTTCCTTCCGCGCGTCCGGTAAGTATTTGCCGTTTCCGCCTCGTGGCGTAATTGGAAGCTGAACCTCAGTTGGCCGCTGTACTTCTTTACTACCTTCTTTACTTTCAGTTGTAAGTGGGGGTAGTTGCCTTGGTTAGTTACCTTATTATCTTTTAGCGCTTTTCATTAATGTTTTATCTACGCTGCCAGCGTGAAATTGGTTAATTAAGTTTTAATCGTTTTACTTAAAAATTACGTCTCTGTTCATCAGGCTGTCATCGTATGTTTGTGCCTTGGGGTGTGATCCCACTGGCTGCTTAGAAAAGGAGGAGTGTGGTGAGCAGTGTTTCGGACCGGCCCAAGTAATTTCGGGTCTGTTCGCGCGGACAACATTTTCCGACTATGGTGGTGTCATATCAAGCAACTTTAGCTTGTTTCCTTTTAATGGACCTACATTATTTCTTGTATTTTAGTCAAATACATTCTAAAACTATCTGTGGTCCACCTGTTCCGAAGATTGTTTTCTTAGAACCTTTGAAGAGATCGTTATGTAACTTCAATTCGTGAAATATTATCTGTTGTCTCTTATTGAAATTCGCTATAAATATTTCGACAATAGCAACCAGTGGCACACAACATTAGTATATTTTTTGGAAAGAGAATAACATTTGTTGTAAATTTAAACTTTCGCACTTCATGTTCCCGTGAATGACTTCTGGAGAATTGAATACAGAAGTATGTGAATTATAACAAACCATTTATTATTTGATGGTTCAGATGGTTCAAATGGCTCTGAGCACTATGGGACTTAACATCTGAGGTCATCAGTCCCATATAACTTGGAACTACTTAAACCTAACTAACCTAAGGACATCACACACATCCATGCCCGAGGCAGGATTCGAACCTCCGCCGTAGCGGTCGCGCGGTTCCAGACTGAAGCGCCTAGAACCGCTCGGCCGCACCGACCGGCTATTATTTGATCTCACAGAAATATTTGGTAACATTGTTGAACGATTACTAGTAACTGTTCTAAAATTTTTGCGTAGTTTGGTCTTAACATGTCAAGGTCCGGTTGACCTAATTCGTAAACTTGTTTTTCTTGAGGAGTGTGAATAAAAATCTTGATACGAATGATGTTCCATCCTTATTTAGCCTGGAACTTACACTCCCACGCAATCTCATGCCAGTAGTAGGCACAAAGGAACATTCGCATTTTCTGTGCTCCGGGAGTGGCATTTTTTTCTCTGGTTTAAACTGTACTCATTCTTCGACGTTTCGACTTCCGCATGGACTTTCCTTTCATAGACATTACTTTCTCTGGGTAGCATGCGTATATTCATAAAATCCATAATCTGGCCATGTTTCTCTTGGTGTTTCACTACCTATGGTTTTACATTTTGTCTTTAACGTGTGTAACAATCGCTCCCTTCAACGCATTCTTTTGCTGAGCTCCCAGTTCCGCCACACGTCACTTCATATACTCCCACACTGTGGAGGCGGTCAGATACGTCCATTGTAGGTTGGAAGAAGTCTTTAAGCTTGCGTTGATTGAAAACAGTAGTCTTTCAACCACTGTTCGAAGGATCCTGCCTCTGTGTTTGGCTACTCTAAACACAGAAGGTAACCTTACAGAATGTGTAGGAGGTTTCTCGTTCCTTTTGTTTTTATTATTATTATTATTTCTATTGTTTCTGCTCCGTATGAACGCCCTATTTGTGTGAAGGTCGTCATAGTCGTTGGCAGTCAACGTTCCCCAAGGAAAATCTAGCTCTGATTACAAATGTCCTTACTTATCAAAAACTCGAGTGTTAGTTCCGTTCAGCAGATTCTGCAATTCTTCTTCACCTTCTCTGAGGAAACCAATGTCATCAGCGAATCTTATCATTGATATTCTTTTATACTGAGTTTTATCCTCACTCTTGGACTTACTTTTCCATCGTTGCTTCTTCTATGTATAGACTGACCCGCACAGGCATCCTTTTTAATCTGAGCACTTCGTTCTTGGTCTTCCATTCTTATTATTCTCTCTTGGTGTTTCTACACATTTCATTTTCCTACAAGTTAGTCCTATTGTTCTCAGCATTTCGAACATCTTGCACCTTTTTACAGTGTTAACAAATCATATGACATGCTGCAATTACCACGCGAGACGTCAGAACTTTCTCTCTGTTCCCTTTATCTTTCTGAACGCCAAACTGATCGTCATCTGCTAGACCACCAATTTAATTTTTAATTCTTCTGCTTATCATCCTTGTCAGCAACTTGGATGCATGAGACGTTACGCTGATTGTGTGATGGTTCCCGCGCTTTTCTGTCCTTGCTTCGTTCGGTATTGTGTGCATGACTTTTTTACCCGATAGTTTAATGGTACATCTGAAAACTCATAGACTCTACACATCAACTTGAATAGTAGCTTGGTTGCCACTTCCCTCAAATATTTCAGAACTTCTGAATGAATGTTGCCCACCCCTTTAGTCTCATTTGATCCAAAGTCTTCCAAAGCTCTATTGAAATATCTAATAATAGATCACCTATGCCCCCTACATCGAATCCCATTTCCTCTCAGTCACGTCATTAGACAACTCTTCCCGATCGTAGAGGCCTTTAGTATGGTACTTTGCTGATCGGTTATCACCTCCGCTTTAAACAGAGGAATTCCCACTGCGCTCTTAACATTGATGCCTTCGTTTTTAATTTCACCGAAGATTGTTTTGAATTTTCGATATGCTGGATCAGCCCATCAGACGATGATTTAATTTTCGATTTCTTCGCAGTTTTCCTGCAGCCGTTTCACCTTGGCTTCCCTGTACATCCTGTCTGTTTCATTTCTAACTGACTTATAAATCTGTATTCCCGAATTTCTTTGAATGTTTTTCTACCTCCTTCTTTCGTCGAACCGTTGATGCGTTTCGTTTGTTATCCATGATTTCTTGACAGTTGCCTTCCTTATACCTATGTTTGCTGACCAATTTCTTTGGTTTCCCTTTTTAGAGACATCCATTCACTTCAACTGAACCGCATGCTGTAGTATTCATTGTCACAGTTTATGATAAATGAAAGCCTCCTCAGCTGTATTATTGCACATTTATTGTGTTATTACCGGTTTCGATCGTTGAAGATCTTCTGGTTGCCGAGTTAACACGATCAAGTTTGTTTCATTATAAATCTACAACCTTAGAGATCTTCAAACACGTACGATAATTTCTCATTCCTTCCTTATCTGACCTCTTTCCATGTCGATTCTTCCAGATGATTTTCTTAGTTCTCTTCATCAGTACTAAACTGTGATCTGAGTTTATCTCTGCTTCTGAGCATGCCTTAAAATCTAATACCTGATTTCGGAGTCTGTGTCTGACCATAATCCAGCTCTAATCTTCCCGTAACATGTCGTACCTGAAATCTAAGCACCAAAGCACCTTGTTTCAGGACTAAACAGATTCAATGGTCCTCAAAGGAAAATATGTTTATACGCAAATCACCCACATATACATTGGCAGTTTACAAAACACTTGTTTGGTCAACAGTTGTTGGCTGATTGCTGTTCACTGCGGGGACAGAATTGAGTCTTATTAGGAGGGAACAGATATGAACACCTTTCTCCAAATCTACAAAGCAATGCTTAGTACAGCGAAAAGAACTATTAAAAGCGCTAAGAGCGAATAAAGTCGTCAACGCGTCTGGTGCGTTGCTACTTCGGAAGTGGAGAACGTCTGGCATCGGGGTCAATGACCGCTAGAGAACGCTGACGAAAGCGACCAGATGCGGGCGTCAGTCTTCTGAGAACGGACACAGAAGCCGCCGCTCCGAACGAACTTCCTCTGCCGACAAAGAAATTCTACAACATCCTCGAGCTTTTGTCAGATCATTCGATACAATACAGTACTGTAAAATGCAACTAAGGCAATAAAGTTGTCGTTCGTTGGGCACATGACAGCGCTGTTGTACTTACAACGTATTGATTATATTTAAAGTTGTGAACATAAAAACTGATAAATAAATGCCTTCGTGCACTACAACGTATAGACTACGCACCAAATTCCCTTAGAATCCGCACTTTCAAAGCTCAGTTTGTGGTAACTCAAGGATCAATTATGAAAAAACAGAGAAAAAACTCATGAGCCCGATGTGGGTAGAAAGAGCAGCGTGTTCAAAACTTACAAGACGAGATATGTTGTGTATAATATACTTCTCGGGAGTATTTTTATGGGATTTGTATATACAGGGTGATTCAAAAAGAATACCACAACTTTAAAAATGTGGATTTAATGAAAGAAACATAATATAACCTTCTGTTATACATAATTACAAAGAGTATTTAAAAAGGTTTGTTTTCACTCAAAAACAAGTTCAGAGATGTTCAATATGGCCCCCTCCAGACACACGAGCAATATCAACCCGATACTCCAACTCGTTCCACACTCTCTGTAGCATATCAGGCGTAACAGTTTGGATAGCTGCTGTTATTTCTCGTTTCAAATCATCAATGGTGGCTGGGAGAGGTGGCCGAAACACCATATCCTTAACATACCCCCATAAGAAAAAATCGCAGGGGGTAAGATCAGGGCTTCTTGGAGGCCAGTGATGACGTGCTCTGTCACGGGCTGCCTGGCGGCCGATCCATCGCCTCGGGTAGTTGACGTTCAGGTAGTTACGGACAGATAAGTGCCAATGTGGTGGCGCTCCATCCTGCTGAAATATGAATTGTTGTGCTTCCTGTTCGAGCTAAGGGAACAGCCAATTCTCTAACATCTCCAGATACTGTAGTCCAGTTACAGTAGCACCTTCGAAGAAAAAGGGACCAAATACTTTATTGGCTGAAATGGCGAACAAATGTACAACTAAATGAAACTTTACAGCTCCCTTAAGTCGCCGACAGATACTGCTTAGCTCTGCCTTTTGTCGTTGCAGAGTTTTAAATTACTAAAGTTGTGGTATTCTTTTTGAATCACCCTGTATTATGTTACCGTCGAGCAAGTAATGTTGATATGCATGGAAACACTTCCTCTTTACATTTTTTTGTACATTTTGACATTGGCTGACCAGACAAGAAAACACATTACTGGGGACCTTTGCAGTTTGGTCCCTTTAATCTTTAAACCAACCAATCACATTACTCATTGAAAGTGCATCTTTGACGTAAGTTTTCAGAAACAGAGCACTCTTCGATTCTCATTGACAAGGACAGTATGGGCAAGAGGAGTATAGGCGCTACAAGTCGCTGTGAGTACACTTGGTCCATTATATGTCCTGGCTTTCTTCAACCCTACACACATTTGCCACGCCTGTCTATGTGGCGGTGCAGGACGCCAATTTAGGTTGCGGAGATCATTTTTTTTCTAATGAATTGGAGCAGCTGACCTCTTGCTAGGAACGCCATTTGGCCCTCGGTGATAATCCACAGTGTATGCTGCGTCCTCGCTTTCTCTTGTTCTATAATGCCCTACAGAATGAGGTGAAAAATTTCATGCGATAACGATATGCACATACAGGGTGTTACAAAAAGGTACGGCCAAACTTTCAGGAAACATTCCTCACACGCAGAGAAAGAAAATATGTTACGTCGACATGTGTCTGGAAACGCTTACGTTCCATGTTAGAGCTCATTTTATTACTTCTCTTCAAATCACATTAATCATGGAATGGAAACACACAGCAACAGAACGTACCAGCGTGACTTCAAACACTTTGTTACAGGAAATGTTCAAAATGTCCTCCGTTAGCGAGGATACATGCATCCACCCTCCGTCGCATGGAATCCCTGATGCGCTGATGCAGCCCTGGAGAATGGCGTATTGTATCACAGCCGTCCACAATACGAGCACGAAGAGTCTCTACATTTGGTACCGGGGTTGCGTAGACAAGAGCTTTCAAATGCCCCCATAAATGAAAGTCAAGAGGGTTGAGGTCAGGAGAGCGTGGAGGCCATGGAATTGGTCCGCCTCTACCAGTCCATGGGTCACCGAATCTGTTGTTGAGAAGCGTACGAACACTTCGACTGAAATGTGCAGGAGCTCCGTCGTGCATGAACCACTTGTTGTGTCGTACTTGTAAAGGCACATGTTCTAGTAGTACAGGTAGAGTATCCCGTATGAAATCATGATAACGTGCTCCATTGAGCGTAGGTGGAAGAACATGGGGCCCAATCAAGACATCACGAACAATGCCTGCCCAAACGTTCACAGAAAATCTGTGTTGATGACGTGATTGCACAATTGCGTGCGGATTCTCTTCAGCCCACACATGTTGACTGTGAAAATTTACAATTTGATCACGTTGGAATGAAGCCTCATCCGTAAAGAGAACATCTGCACTGACATGAGGATTGACACATTGTTGGATGAACCATTCGTAGAAGTGTACCCGTGTGGCCAATCGGCTGCTGATAGTGCCTGCACACGCTGTACATGGTACGGAAACAACTGGTTCTCCCGTAGCACTCTCCATACAGGAACGTGGTCAACGTTACCTTGTACAGCAGCAACTTCTCTGACGCTGACATTAGGGTTATCGTCAACTGCACGAAGAATTGCCTCGTCCATTGCAGGTGTCCTCGACGTTCTAGGTCTTCCCCAGTCGCGAGCCATAGGCTGAAATGTTCCGTGCTCCCTAAGACACCGATCAATTGCTTCGAACGTCTTCCTGTCGGAATACCTTCGTTCTGGACATCTGTCTCGATACAAACGTACCGCGCCACGGCTATTGCCCCGTGCTAATCCATACATCAAACGGAAATCTGCCAACTCCGCATTTGTAAACATTGCACTCACTGCAAAACCACGTTCGTGATGAACACTAACCTGTTGATGCTACGTACTGATGTGCTTGATGCTAGTACTGTAGAGCAATGAGTCGCAGTCAACACAAGCACCGAAGTCAACATTATCTTCCTTCAATTGGGCCAACTGGCGGTGAATCGAGGAAGTACAGTACATACTGCGAAACTAAAATGAGCTCTAACATGGAAATTAAGCGTTTCCGGACACATGTCCACATAACATCTTTTCTTTATTTGTGTGTGAGGAATGTTTCCTGAAAGTTTGGCCGTACCTTTTTGTAACACCCTGTATACAGTTGGTGATAGTATCGTGTACACGAGGTATAAAAGGGCAGTGCATTGGAGGAGCTGTTATTTGTACTGACACGGAATGGTAGTTGGAGCGAATGATTCGGCCACCCAGATGACTCGACATAAATCGCATCGAACTTTTATGGGACGTAATTGAGCAGGCAGTTGGTGCACAAAATCCTGCACTGGCAACACTTTTGGAGTTATGTTCGGCTATAGAGGCAACATGGCTCAGTAATTCTCCATGGGACTTGCAGCGACTTGTTAAGTTCGTGACAAATTGAGTTGTTGCACTCTCCAAGCAACAGTAGGTCCGACACGATGTTAGGACGTATTCCTGCCTTTTGTCAGCTCAATGTAAAAGACAAAGTCACTTACATGATGCAGATACACCCGTGAACCCTTAGCCCAGCGATGGTGAACCGGAAAATTATGCCTACTAGGGCTTTTGCCACTGTAGCCCTGCAGTATGGAACCATTGTCCCCTAGAACCATGCTACTGCGAACAGAGCTCAACATTAGTCATAATTTACGACGATACACTCCGAGACAAGAAAAACGGCGCACCACGAAGGAATTATCCGAATGGGGCTGAAACCGGTTGCTGTGGTGCACGTGTACAGACAAACAAATGATTGCAATTGCAGAACAAATTGGATTACTGAGTTAAGAGAAAGAGCTTCACAAATTCAGCAAGTGAATAACGAGTTGGTCCACCTCTCGCCCATATGAGAGCACTTACTCGGCATTGACTGACGGAGTTGTTGGAAGACGTCCCGATGGATATCGTGCCGAATTAGGTTAGCAAAATTCCGAGCTGTCAGATGATTCTGCCCAGAATGCTCCAAACGTTGTCAACCGGAGAGAGATCTTCCTGGCCAAGGTAGGGTTTGGAAAGCATGAAGACAATCTGTATAAACTCTCCCCCTGCGCATTGTCTTGCTGAAATGTAAGGAAGGGAAGGATTGCCACGTAGGGCAACAAAACGAGGAGTAGAATATCCTCAACGTACCGCTGTGCTGTAGGGGTGCGTAGATCGCAAAGAGATGGGTCCTGCAATGAAACCCAGACCATCTGCCCTGGTTGTCGGGCGACCTTGAGGTTTACGTCCCACCGCTCTCTTGGGGGCCTCCAGGTAAGTCGGCCTGGAATCTCATTGACTGGAGTAGAATTGTCTTCAGTGACATGAACCCCCATGATCAATAAAGACGTGTCTGGAGACGTCACAGAAATTCCTGGAATACCATCCTGATTATCGCCTGCTGTACGGTCGGACAACCAAAAGTGATGTTCTGAGGTGCGATTCCTTTTCATTGAAGGACTCTTTTGGTTTCCATTTGCGGTACCCCTACGGCACTGCAGTACGCGCGGTTTTCGGTAAGATAACGCCAGTTGGACAGAATTTGGCACGATATCTCTCAGGAGATCATCCAAAAACTTTGTCAGCCAATGTCAAGCCGATTGAGCGCTCACATAAGGTCCAGACGTAGACCAACGCGTTATTGACTGCTGAGTTTGTGAAGTTCTTTCTTTGAATAAATAATTCAATTTGTCCCGAAATTACAATCACTTGTGTGACTGTACATGTACATCACATCTGCCGATTTCCGACCCATTCGGGTAATTAATTCGCGGTGCGCCGTTTTTCTTGTTTTGGGGTGTATATATAACTTATACAATCATTTGTGTGACTGTACATGTACATCACATCTGCCGATATCCGACCCATTCGGGTAATTAATTCGTGGTGCGCCGTTTTTCTTGTTTCGGGGTGTATATATAACTTAATACAGTACGCCTTACTATGGCTAATGTGTGTGATGCCCTTAGGTTAGTTAGGTCTAAGTAACTCTAAGTTCTAGGGGACTGATGACCTGAGATGTTAAGTCCCATAGTGCTCAGAGCCATTTGAAGCATTTTTTTTGAACAGCGTATCCACGCGATCTTTTAATGAAAATACTTTCGACGATTATAATGCTTAATGATCGCAATCACTGGCGCCGCGGAATGCCGCGTGAAAAGTAACACGAGCTAAACAGAATTATTTACATCTCCAACAGGGCAGTGTGAATACGCTTGATGTCAAGGCAAGTTCGTCCGTGGTGAATGTGAAGAGGTCTACTTGATGCCATGACGGCCTGTGTGGGCGAGCCGTTCTAGGCGCTACAGTCTGGAAACGCGCGACCGCTACGATCGCAGATTCGAATCCTGCCTCAGGCATGGATGTGTCTGATGTCCTTAGGTTAGTCAGGTTTAAGTAGTTCTAAGTTATAGGGGACTGATGACCTCAGATGTTAAGTCCCTTAGTGCTCAGAGACATTTGAACAATTTTTTTTTTTTTGCTGCCATGTCGTTCAGTGGCTCCGCAGGGTACCTATGAGGTGTACCTTATTATTATTTACACGTTTGATAGATGTAGTTAGGCGAGTAAAGCGTCTAGGTATACTACACACTTTGTGCTCGCTGGATTGGCTTAGGTCGCTTGCAATACGTTTCTGGAAAGTTTTTGAGATTTTATTTCTGTACCACAGAAATGTTCTACAAGTGCAGATTTGTGACCCCTATTCTCTACACACCGGTACTCCACGTACCCGAGGAGATGTTTTGACACGTCCGCAAACAGAGATCATCGTTCGTAGACCCTAAAGGGTCCTGATCTTAGAATATGACCAATAATCTTAAAAATTCTATCGGCATAGGGTAAGAAAGTTGTAGATCTAGGCACCTCGCCATTATTCTCATCACTCACCCGATATACGGTAGTTCGATAGCACAAAGCACGTCTGGTGTGTCTCTCACTATTTCATTCAAGTATAGTTTTAGGGTGTGAGATGACATGAACCCTGCTTCCATCTATTTCTACATATCATTGCACATCATAATACTGTCTGCAGTTAAGCCTTAAAGGATAGTTAGCCACTTGATGGTGTGTGGCGGAGTGAACTTCTAGCACTATTAACTGACTCCCCCTTCCCCATCCCACTCTTGAATGGCAACACGGGAACATTGATCGCCGGAAGGCCTCTGTATTAGCTCAAAATTCTCGAATTTTCTCGACGCGGTCATTCCGCGAGATGTGTGTGGGAGGAAGTAATAAGTTGTCCGACTCTTTCCGGAAAGCATTCTCTCGAAATTTCAACAGTAAACCTCTCCGTGACATAGAACACCTCTCTTGTAGCGTTAGGCACTGCGCTTTGTGGAGCTCTCGGGTCAACTAAACGATTCCGGGTCGAAACGAGCCGCTCTTCGTTGGTTCCCTGACTCTTCTATCAGTGCTACATCGTAAGAATCGCAGATTGATGAACAACATTCAACGATTGGTGGAACAAGCGCCTTGTAAGCCCTTTTGAAATTTATTTTGTTCTTTATTCGTAATTATTATTGTTCTGTTGAAAGACGTACGGAAATGTTTAGAGCTCCGTCTGTGACAATATTAGTATTCTGAGAGAGAAAAAAAAAGAAAGTATCACTCTTTGTATAAATCATGAAAAAATAAATTCTGTTGTATCTGACTGCGATTGGCAAAATGTTTTCTAACATCTCGTAACCATTGATACAATAAAGCTCCTGCACGCAACATACGAGTTTCCCAGTCTTGACGCTGCAACTGCTGAAGTTTCTGCATCCAACAACATGCTAAAATAACTCAAAAGAAATTCTGCGATCCATGTAGAGTGCAATGCACGGTCACAAATACTGATACAACTACTACGACTTTTTTTATATAGGAATTTAATGATCAGGAGCTGTTTGGTCAACAAGCCTTAAGAGGTGTAAAACACTTGAAACAAAACCAATTAAAACTTTTAATTTACTGTATTATGAAAACTGACAATTTAAATACTGAGAAACTTTACTACGAACTTTCCTTTTGTTCTAGAGCCGATTAGTAACTACTTTAATTTAACTTTCAACAACCACTTATCTGGCCACAACGAAGAAACGAACATTACTCTCAATGTAAGCATATACAAATCTGACAAAATCCCTCCAAAGCGCAAGCAAGCAACAACTAGGTGCAGCAAAAAGGCAAATCACCAAAAAGCCTCAATTATTAGCAAAGTCTCCTCCGCCACTACTAGCTCTATCACGGCGGAGTGCGACCTCTTATGTAGCGAGGTATCTCACCTCAGCAGGCTGCGTCCGAATACTCTCAACAGCTGCTCACTTGCTGCCACTCGCAATAATAATATCTCAGAATCTGAATTTGTGTATGCACACCACAGCAGGATCGGTGGCCAACATCCCAAAGAAATATTGACGTCAAACTATCAACATATTTCTTCCATGAACTATATTTCCTTAAGATTATTCCTATGAATTTCAGTCTGACATTTACTTCTCCTGAATGAGATTTTCACTCTGCAGCGGAGTGTGCGCTGATATGAAACTTCCTGGCAGATTAAAACTGTGTGCCCGACCGAGACTCGAACTCGGGACCTTTGCCTTTCGCGGGCAAGTGCTCTACCAACTGAGCTACCAAAGCATGACTCACGCCCGGTACTCACAGCTTTACTTCTGCCAGTACCTCGTCTCCTACCTTCCAAACTTTACAGAAAGTCCCGAATTCGAGTCTCGGTCGGGCACACATTTTTAATCTGCCAGGAAGTTTCATATCAGAGCACACTCCGCTGCAGAGTGAAAATCTCATTCTGGAAACATCCCCGAGGCTGTGGCTAAGCCATGTCTCCGCAATATCCTTTCTTTCAGCAGTGCTAGTTCTGCAAGGTTCGCAGGAGAGCTTCTGTAAAGTTTGGAAGGTAGGAGACGAGGTACTGGCAGAAGTAAAGCTGTGAGTACCGGGCGTGAGTCGTGCTTCGGTAGCTCAGTTGGTAGAGCACTTGCCCGCGAAAGGCAAAGTTCCCGAGTTCGATTCTCGGTCGGGCACACAGTTTTAATCTGCCAGGAAGTTTCATTTGCTTCTCCGTCTACACTACTGGCCATTAAAATTGCTACACCAAAAAGAAATGCAGATGATAAACTGGTATTCATTGGACAAATATATTATACTAGAACTGACATGTGATTACATTTTCACGCAAATTCGGTGCATAGATCCTGAGAAATTAGTACCCAGGACAACCATCTCTGGCCGTAACAACGGCCTTGATACGCCTGGGCATTGAGTCAAACAGAGCTTGGATGGTGTGTACAGATACAGCTGCCCATGCAGCTTCAACACGATACCACAGTTCATCAAGAGTAGTGACTGGCGTATTGTGACGAGCCAGTTGCTCGGCCACCATTGACCAGACGTTTTCCATTGGTGAGAGATCTGGAGAATGTGCTGGATAGGGCAGCAGTCGAACATTTTCTGTATCCAGAAAGGACCGTACAGGACTTGCAACATGCGGTCGTGCATTAACCTGCTGAAATGTAGGGTTTGGCAGGGATCGAATGAAGAGTAGAGAAACGGGTAGTAACACATCTGAAATGGAACGTCCACTATTATAATTGGTGGATTTGGTAATTGACTCGTACCGTTAATAATTGGTGCACCAGATATAGCGTTCCCACGAATAAATAATATAAGTTTTTGATTAGTATCGCCGTTCAAAGTGCCTTCCATGCGAACAAGAGGTGACCGAGATGTGTGACCAATGGCACCCCATACCATCACGCCGGATGATACGCAAGTATGGTGATGACGAATACACGCTTCCAATGTGCGTTCACCACGATGTCGCCAAACACGGATGCGATCATCATGGTGCTGTAAACAGAACTTGGATTCATCCGAAAAAAACGACGTTTTGCCATTAGTGCACCCAGGTTCGTCGTTGAGTACACCATCGTAGGTGCTCCTGTCTGTGATGCAGCGTCAAGGGTAACCGCAGCCATGGTCTCCGAGCTGCTAGTCCATGCTGCTGCAAACGCCGTCGGACTGTTCGAGCAGATGGTTGTTGTCTTGCAAACGTCCCCATCTGTTGACTCAGGGATCGAGACGTGGGTGCGCGATCCGTTACAGCCATGCTGATAAGATGCCTGTCATCTCGACTGCTAGTGATACGAGGCCGTTGGGATCCAGCACGGCGTTCCGTATTACCCTCCTGAACCCACAGATTCCATATTCTGCTAACAGTCATTGGATCTCGACAACGCGAGCAGCAATGTCGCGATACGATAAACCGCAATCGCGATAGGCTACAATCCGACCTTTATCAGAGTCGGAAACGTGATGGTACGCATTTCTCGTCCTTACACGAGGCATCACAACAACGTTTCAGCAGGCAACGCAGGTCAACTTCTGTTTGTGTATGAGAAATCGGTTGTAAACTTTCCTTATGTGAGCACGTTGTAGGTGTCGCCACCGGCGCCAACCTTGTGTGAATGCTCTGAAAAGCTAATCATTTGCATATCACAGCATCTTGTTCCTGTCGGTTAAATTTCGCGTCTGCAGCACGCCATCTTCGTGGTGTAGCAATTTTAATGGCCATTTTAATGGCCATATTTGTTCGATATGATCATTCCACTTAGGGTCGCTCTGGATAGTTACTTCTAGATATTTTACGGTAGATACTGTTTCCAGCAGTTTGTTATCAACACCGTAATCATACAGTAGTGGATTTCCTTTCTTACGTATGCACAGTATGTTACATTCATTTATATTCACGGTCAACTACCACAGCCTGAATCATTCATCAATCCTCTGTGGCCATTCTGCAACTCGATACTGTCTTCTGGTGTTCTGGCCTTGCTACTTTCTTAAAGACATCCACATCATCTGCGAACGGTCTTAAAGAGCTTCTGACGCTTTCTACTAGGTCATTTATATACGTTGTAAACGCAACTAACACATTCTTCTGTTACTCCCAATATTAGACAAGTCGATTTTGTTCCATTAAGAGTGACTTGTTGAGTTCTGTCTGCAAGGAAGTGTTGAATCCAGTCACAATTCTGGTCTGATACTCGGCAAGCTGGTATTTTTTCACAAAAAGTTAGTGCTATACGGTGTCAAATGCCTAGCTTAAATTGAAGAACACGACACCAACCCGTGCGTCGTTGTCTACGGTGCTATAGCTCTTATGGAGGAACAGAGTGAGCTGAGTCTCAAAAGACCTCTGTTTGCGGAATCGATGTTGATTTTTATAGAGGAGATTTTCGTTCTCTATAAACATTATAATTCTTGAGGATAATGACTCAAGGTACGAAGCATTCCTTCACGCTAAACCAGATGTTAGCAACTTTCAGACTGAAGACACAACCCACTGGGAGGTAGCTTCCTATAAGCGACATGTTCCTACGTACCATCACCCTTCTACCCTACCAGTACGTCAAGGGGGTGAAGGCAGTAATCCTTTTTCGTCTCCACAGTGAACCGAATATTCGGGCAGACTGAACTGAGATATTCTAAAATGCTTCTCAAATTCTCACTGCATTGCGGCCAAATAAAAAAAATATCGCTATATTCCTTTAAAAAAACGTGCGTCGATCTAGGACACGTTCCTCGAAATCCTCCATTAAAAGACTGACAACAACAGGTGACGAAGGGGTTCCCCTCGCACTTCCATTTGATGCCACTGGCATTGAGTAGAAAGTCATGAAATCCCTTGTTGTGTAAACGCTAAGCATCCTTGCTTTCCGTTTTGGTGCCTGAGTGTCTAGATAGGTCGGGTGATTCAGAGTTGGCTGCGGTAGATGTCTGCGCTGGCGGTGAGCGGCATAGAATCGGCCTAGGATTCGTGTTGAGTCTGCGCAGACTTTGCTGGTGACTCGCTGCCAGGAGCTGGTTTTCCCGCACCGGCAGACGCCGAGTTCGATCGAATTTTGTGGCTGACCGATCGCGTCATCTCGCGCCACAAGCAGTGTCTTTCCTGTAAGCGGAGGCTGCCCAGGATGTAGCTAGACGTGCAGTCGTTTCCCTGCTGAAGGTTTCACGTGGTTCCTGAGCTAACTAGAAACACCTTCAGAGCGGGAATGCAAGTTCAATATAAGTAAGGCTCATTTGAAAGTGTTGTGTTAACAGTTATGACAAGAAAAATATTAGCTGCTCATGACTCACCATGTGTATCGAGGGGCGACAGAACGTCTGGGAGGTGCACAGATCAAACTTCTGTACGATATATGTATTACACTTCACAAAATGGACATCATCGACATTCAAGAAGTGTTCAGGACGAACCATTAACTTTCAGCATGAACACAGAAAGAAAAATGGGCCGCCACTGTGATCACAGAGGTTGGAATCATTAAGATAGAAGGCGAACTCCTTGGAAGTCCATCAAGTTTTATTTTTTATTTTTTTATTATATTTTTTTCCAGCCTTCAGAATAGTTTGATGCGACCCGCCACGAATTCCTCTCCTGTGCCAGCCTTTTCATCCCAGAGTACCACATACAACCTACGTCCTAAATTATTTGCCGAATTTATTCCAATCTCATGTCTTCCTCTACAGCTCCCTCCGGTATCATGGAAGTTATTCGCTGAGTCTTAACACATTTCCTAACATTCTGCCCCTTCTTCCATGTATTCCTTTCCTCCACTATTCTCCAGAGAACCTCCTCATTCCTTACCTTAACAGTCCACCTAATTTTCAACATTCGTTCAACATTCGCCTGCGGCACCACATCTCATGTGCTTCCTCCGGTTTTCTCACCATGTTTCACTACCACACAATGCTGTGCTCCAAACGTACATTCTCATAAATCTCTTCCTCAAATTAACGACTATGTTTGATAATAGTGGACTTGCCTTGGCCATAAATGCCCATTTTGCCGGTGCTAGTCCGCTTTTGATATCCTCCCTGCTCCGACCGTCACTGGTTATGTCGCATCCTACATAGTGCAATTCCCTAACTTCTTCTACTTCGTGACCATCAATCCTGATGCCGGCCGTTGTGGCCAAGCAGTTCTATGCGCTTCAGTTTGGAACAGCGCGACCGCTACGGTCGCAGGTTCGAATCCTGCCTCGGGCAAGGATGTGTGTGATCTCCTTAGGTTAGTTAGGTTTAAGTAGTTCTAAGTTCTAGGGAACTGATGACCTCAGATGTTAAGTCCCATAGTGCTCAGAGTCATTTGAACCATTTGAACGATCCAATCCTGATGTTACGTTTCTCGCTACTCTCATTTCTGCTATTTGTCATTACTTTCATCTTTTTTAGATTTACTCTCATTCCATATTCTGTACTCATTGACTGTTTGTTCCGTTCAGCAGATCATGTAATTGTCATTCTCTTTAACTCAGGATAGCAATGTCATCAGCGAATCGTATTATTCATATCCTTTCACCTTGAATTTTAATTCCACTCCTGAACCTTTATTTTAATTTCATCATTGCGTCTTCGATGTACAGATTGAACAGTAGTGACGATAGGGTACGTCCCTGTCTCACACTCTTTTCAATCCGAACACTTCTTTCTTGGTCATCTTCTTCACTTTTGTACAAGTTGTATATTACCGATCTCTCCCTATAGTTTACCCAAATTTTTCTCAGAATTTCGCACATCTTGCACCGCTTTATATAATCGAACGCTTTTTCCAGTTCGACAAAGTCTATAAACGTGTCTTGATTTTTCTTTAGCCTTGTTTCCATTATCAACCGCAACGTCAGAATTGCCTCCCTGGTACCTTTACTTTTCCTAAAGCCAAGCTGATCATCATCTAACACATCCTCAATTATCTTCTCCATTCTTCTGTTCATTATCCTTGTCAGAATCTTCGATGCATGAGCTGTTATGCTGATTGTGCGATAGTTCTCGTAGTTGCCGGCTCTTGAAGTCTCCGTAATTGTGTAGATGATGCTTTTCCGTAAGTCGGAGGGTATGTCGCCAGAGTCATACATTCTACACACCAACGTGAATAGTCGTTTTGTTTCACTTACCCCAATGATTTTAGAAATTCTGATGGAATGTTGTCCATCCCTTCTGCCTTATTCGATCTTAAATCCTCCAAAGCTCTCTTAAATCATGATTCTAATATTGGATCCCCTACCTCCTCTAAATCTACTCCCGTTTCTTCTTCTTTAACATCAAACAAATCTTTCCCCTCATAGAGGCCTTCAATTTTCTCTTTCCACCTATTTCGAGGACAGGTCCTCTGCATTTAAAAGTGGAATTCCCGTTGCATTCTTAATGTTGTCAGCCTTGATTTTAATTTCACCGAAGGCTGTTTTCACTTTCCTATATGCTGAGTCAGTCATTCCGACAATAATTTCTTTTTCAATTTCTTCACGTTTTTCATGCGGCCATTTCGTCTTACTTTCCCTGCATTTCCTATTTATTTCATTCCTCTGCGACTTGTATTTCTGTATTCCTGAATTTCCCTGAACATATTTGTTCTTTCTTCTTTCATCGATCAACTGAAGTATTTCTTCTACTACCCAGGGCTTCTTCGCAGTTACATTCTTCGTACCTATGTTTTTCTTTACAGCTTCTGTGACTGCCCTTATTAGAGATATCCATTCCTTTTCAACTATATTGCCTAATGGGCTATTCTTAATTGCTGTATCTACAGCCTTAGGGAGCTTCAAGTATACCTCATCATTCCATAGTACGAGGGTGGTTTGAAAAGTTCTCGGAATCACCACGAGAGGTCAGCGCAAGCTCAATGAGTTGTTCACATGATATTCATTGGACTGTTGCCTGTAAACGTGTGCCAGGTAAGTGCTCTTGGAAGAGAAAAAAATGGCTCTGAGCACTGTGGGACTTAACTTCTAAGGTCATCAGTCCCCTAGAACTTAGAACTACTTAAACCCAACTAACTTAAGGACATCACACACATCCATTCCCGAGGCACGATTCGAACCTGCTACCGTAGCGGTCACGCGGTTTCAGACTGTAGCACCTAGTTCGCTCGGCCATCCCGGCCGGCTCTCGGAAGAGAGCTGTGGCGGTGACGTGGCTGTGTTGTTCTTCCCGCGTAGTGATCTGCGAAGATGGGAAAAATCGAGATTCGAGCATTGACTAAGTACTTCGTAAAGAAAGATATGAAAGCAAAGGACATTACACTAGGACACTTTGCCGGCCGAAGTGGCCAAGCGGTTCTAGGCGCTACAGACTGGAACCGCGCGACCGCAACGGTCGCAGGTTCGAATCCTGCCTCGGGCATGGATGTGTGTGATGTCCTTAGGTTAGTTAGGCTTAAGTAGTTCTAAGTTCTAGGGGACTGATGACCTCAGCAGTTAAGGTTGTAATGCGTCAGCGAACTTGTCCAATTTGCCTTGTATACTGAATTGTCTCCCTGTAGCTTCTCCACAACCTATGGATCATACATGGGGAGACACTGCCATCCGCACGACCCAGTTGGAAAGGTCGTCCTTCTTGGATCAAATATAGTGCCGTTCCAACTTGCAATGCTTTAAGATGTCGCATTGCATCTGCTTGCTGGAATACAATGTCCAGAAATGACAACTGCCGTCTGTGTGCCTCACTTCCTTCTCAGGGGTCACCCGATGCTGTAATGCACAACGCAGTCGATAGATGACGAATGACTTTAGTTGTTGCCTACATTGAAAGCAAAGATCTCAAGCTACGCAATATGACGACAGGTACCGCCTTTAACAAAATACACTCCTGGAAATTGAAATAAGAACACCGTGAATTCATTGTCCCAGGAAGGGGAAACTTTATTGACACATTCCTGGGGTCAGATACATCACATGATCACACTGACAGAACCACAGGCACATAGACACAGGCAACAGAGCATGCACAATCTCGGCACTAGTACAGTGTATATCCACCTTTCGCAGCAATGCAGGCTGCTATTCTCCCATGGAGACGATCGTAGAGATGCTGGATGTAGTCCTGTGGAATGGCTTGCCATGCCATTTGCACCTGGCGCCTCAGTTGGACCAGCGTTCGTGCTGGACGTGCAGACCGCGTGAGACGACGCTTCATCCAATCCCAAACATGCTCAATGGGGGACAGATCCGGAGATCTTGCTGGCCAGGGTAGTTGACTTACACCTTCTAGAGCACGTTGGGTGGCACGGGATACATGCGGACGTGCATTGTCCTGTTGGAACAGCAAGTTCCCTTGCCGGTCTAGGAATGGTAGAACGATGGGTTCGATGACGGTTTGGATGTACCGTGCACTATTCAGTGTCCCCTCGACGATCACCAGTGGTGTACGGCCAGTGTAGGAGATCGCTCCCCACACCATGATGCCGGGTGTTGGCCCTGTGTGCCTCGGTCGTATGCAGTCCTGATTGTGGCGCTCACCTGCACGGCGCCAAACACGCATACGACCATCATTGGCACCAAGGCAGAAGCGACTCTCATCGCTGAAGACGACACGTCTCCATTCGTCCCTCCATTCACGCCTGTCGCGACACCACTGGAGGCGGGCTGCACGATGTTGGGGCGTGAGCGGAAGACGGCCTAACGGTGTGCGGGACCGTAGCCCAGCTTCATGGAGACGGTTGCGAATGGTCCTCGCCGATACCACAGGAGCAACAGTGTCCCTAATTTGCTGGGAAGTGGCGGTGCGGTCCCCTACGGCACTGCGTAGGATCCTACGGTCTTGGCGTGCATCCGTGCGTCGCTGCGGTCCGGTCCCAGGTCGACGGGCACGTGCACCTTCCGCCGACCACTGGCGACAACATCGATGTACTGTGGAGACCTCACGCCCCACGTGTTGAGCAATTCGGCGGTACGTCCACACGGCCTCCCGCATGCCCACTATACGCCCTCGCTCAAAGTCCGTCAACTGCACATACGGTTCACGTCCACGCTGTCGCGGCATTCTACCAGTGTTAAAGACTGCGATGGAGCTCCGTATGCCACGGCAAACTGGCTGACACTGACGGTGGCGGTGCACAAATGCTGCGCAGCTAGCGCCATTCGACGGCCAACACCGCGGTTCCTGGTGTGTCCGCTGTGCCGTGCGTGTGATCATTGCTTGTACAGCCCTCTCGCTGTGTCCGGAGCAAGTATGGTGGGTCTGACACACCGGTGTCAATGTGTTCTTTTTTCCATTTCCAGGAGTGTAAGTTTAAAATACCGGATGTTGATACAAGTGTTCCCACGTTTCTTTTAAGCAGTATATTACAACACACAATGATTAGAATGTGGAGCTGAGTATTAGCGCTGGCTATGAGAATTTAGTGCAGTGCGATGCCTCCATGCAGTGCAGTCCATTAAATGTCGTGGCTTAGAATCAAAGATGACCTGAAAATGCTTTTGGGGAACATCATCATAGCGATTTGTATGTCAGTCCACAAAGCCGCCACTGATTATTGGAGGACCGTGACGAAGTTGTTGCGAGCAAGCATATCCATGGCAGGTCCGATGGGTAACATGCTAAGCACATATGATGCCAGAGAAGCAGTAGTAGGACACCATTTTTAGAGTTAAGGTTTTATGTTTCTCGCCACAGTGCCTGAAGGAGTAAAATGAAGGACAGTGGGGAAAATGGAAGTTCAAGAAAGACAAACTCTTGTTAAGAAGAACATACGGCAGGGTTGCACCTTATCTCCACTGTTATTCTACCAGTACCTCGAAGGAACAATAAAGAAAGGGATGGAAATTCCGAAATGTAAGAGGAAAACATACCGTTGCTAGAGTTCACAGACAATATAATCCATCCGGCAGAATGTGAGAGAGATACAAAGTAAGTGTTTAAAGGAATGGACAACGTACTGCCTGACAGAAAGCTGTAGCATTCGTACAGGTGCACGTCATCTACGGATACGTGAATGTTAAAAAGTATTCAAAACCCAAGATGGCACGAAATATTCTTTATTCAAGACAACTGGTTTCAACAGTCTTAGCTCGTTTCTTTCTTTCTTTTTTTCAGTAAAACGTTCATGTTATGCTGACCTCATGTACAATATGTCAAGTGGCTCAGCACATTGCAAAATTTAGCGATGACAAGAATTTAAAACGTTTATGAAGTGCTGAGTTTTATCCATTTGACATCTTGTGCATAAGGTGAGCGTCAAATGGACGTGTTTTATTACAAAATAAATAAATAAATAAATCGAAGACCTAAAGATGATAGCTAAGAATGTTGAAACCGATTGTTCTGAATAAAAAAATATTTTGTGCTACGTGGCTTTTGAATGGTTCTTAATTACTGAAACCGATCGCCCTTCATTACTCTTATAACGAGAAAATTCAATCGATATGTCAATGACTCAGTTGCACCACAGTGCATTAGTGATGTTTGTGTTTAGTGTCGTTAGTAGGCCAAGTGGGGTATATAAAGGGCGTGAAAGGCGACAGATGTTGAGCGTTCATTGTGAAGGCCAAAGAGATGTCCCGTATTCGTGAGTGACAGCGCTACCAGTTTCAGTTTGAAATGTGCGCGTTGTGGGTCTCCATTTGGCTCGCTTGCCGAAGCATACGATATCCAGGTTTATGGAGCATTCTGGTGTGGTGGTGGCCCTATGTTTGACTGGAATGGAACGTAAGAGCAGGCATTCTCCTGCACCATTAGTTGGAAACTATCACCAGCCGAACTAAGCAATTAACATCCCACGCGTAAGCTGCCGTTAACACCCACAACACAAACGGCTGTGGATCACGGGACCCTGGTTTCGATTCCGGGCCAGGTCGCGGATTCCCTCCACAAGGGGACTGAGTGTTTGTGTTGTGCTCATGCCCTCATCATCATTCGAGACGTGGCGAGACTGAAAAAGGAAAGACTGGGAACTTGTACGGGCGCTGATGAGCACGATCTTGAATGTCCCACAAGCCAACATCATCATCACACTAACGGCAGCGTCGTGACCGGGAAGCGTGGACTGCTTTCGAATAGCGTCGCATTATGTTCAGCGATCAGTCGCGGTTCTGCACTACACTGAGTGCCGGTAGTCAGCGCGTATGGTGGCGACCTTGGGAGAGGTCCCGTTCTTCCAAAGTTTTGGAGAGGTACAGCTGCGTTTCTGCCGGCGTCATGGTGCCCGGGGCCATGCAGTATGTCTTCAGGTGACAGATGGTAGTGATCGAGCGGACTCTGACGACACCTCACGTACATCCTGCGTCATCATGTGTACCTAACGAATATCCCGCTTCATCATGTGTTACCGCTCACCCTACCATATTGTAGTGACATTTGTTAACAGTGAAATGGTCGTCCACACATGGTACGTGTCTCTAAGAATTGTCTGCGAGATGTTGAGGTACTCCCGTGGCGATCAAGATCCACAGATATGTCCCCGACAGGACACGTACGGGATCAGGTCGGAAGCCAGCTTTCCCATAGTCAATATTGACGATATCAAGAACAGCTGTGGGCCACCTTTCCTCTGGAGAGGATACTACGTCTGTAGACACCCGTCCCAGTCGCACCATTGCGTGCTTCCTGGCCGGAAGGGGTGGGTTCATACTGCCGAGTTCTTTGTAAATATAACTCGTTATTGCAGTCACTGAAATAACATCGGACACTCCTTCTTCTAAATTAACTGGACAACCAACCGCTCCACAGCTGGACGTAGTAATTCATGTGAAAATAATCTGTAACTCTTCAAACGTCAATTAATCCATGTTGAAACAAATGACTCTAGCTTCTGTAGCGAAGGATCTTGTCTTCCTCTCACTCTTTGCTGTCTTAGCCTCCGATGTAGACGTACGCTTCGATAGGAGGTGCGCTAATATCAATGTAGGCGTACAGTTTCTGTGATAATGTATCAGTTAAGCTATCAAATGTTGTTATTTGAATAAACCATTCTAACTGCCTTGCCCTGACGTGTATTTATCTGTTTCAATGCCAGTTTGAGTCGAGGAAACGTGGAAGTCTTGATAAGTTGATGCAATCGATCAGCCGTCATTGTAGTAGACTACACGCAAATTTGCATGGTCAGTCATAGAACTTACCTTCACAATCTTTTGATGTTTTACGAAGTTCGATTGCAATCTGTTGTAAACATTTTTATGAACGCCAGCGTTGGCGATTCAAATCTTTGTTGATGGAGTGTCAGCAGTATCCTATTAACGACTGCCTACGAAAACCGTCTCCGCCGATTTTCAAGCACGGTTTTTCATTCATTTCATTTTCTTTATCAGAACGTCTCGTTTTACTTGTCATATTGCTGATGTCATCAGTTCCATTACTAAAGATTTGTTAATGATTAACTCAGACCCGGAACAGAAAAGTACTACACACTGAGGGCTGCGACGCTAACCATTCGGCTGAATTGAAGATGAAGTGCGAAACGAAAAATTAGTAAAATGAGTAGGTACGGAAAGTAGCCTAACTGGTAGAAGAGAAAAAGTAGTGACAGGCCTGCTAGAGCACCCAGGAGTAGTAATTATGTGGATTTTCAGAAAACTGAGTTTTTTGTTTGTCCTGCCAATGTTCAGGGAAACACTTGACTTCGATGTAAATGTATGTATGATATTAACACGGTTTGCCTGATGTTACAGAATCTTTTTGTCTGTCTGGATGATTTGAAAATGGGTTCAGGTAGCTCGAAATTAGTCAGCAATTTAATAAAAAAATGAATTTGGCAATTTCGGCTGTTTCCTACATTAATCTGAGAGTCAACTTGGCCAAGGATGGAGCAGTAGAGGGGAAAGACGTTACAGGCGGGCAGTAGAATATTCAAAACAAATTATAATTGAGTGTTGTAGATACGCAGAGATGGAAATATTATCGCAAGGTAGCTAATGATAGACTGTATCAAACGAGTCGAAAAAATGAACACTTTTAAGAAATATTTATTTCTGGTTACTCCTCCATACTCCTTCATTCCGTTCTTTGCCGCTCCAAACACGTGCTTCGTCTCTAACGACATGAACATCGAGGGGGGGGGGCAACACTATATTTCCTTAAACAGTGGCAATAATTTGCAAGCTTGCCTCATACCACTCTAGACAGAAATTTATCTTTTTTAATTTTCTACTTTTGTTGTTTTGATTTAGTTTTCGTAAATTGGAAATCACGCCTCTCTCTCAGATTTTTAAAAAATATTATTCCATATACGTTGTTGGAGGCGTTTACTAGGTCTACAAATAATGCGCTGCCTGACAAGAAGTGACGGGAATGAGGAAAGGAAATGAAACTTTACGGTTTGAGATGGGTATTTCAGTGATCACAAAATCGAGTCAAATTTATAACTTGGCAGTTTGAGACCACTTATCAGTATGATACTGCACCGCCTCTGACCTGGAGGTATAGAATGGTTCAAATGGCTCTGAGCACTATGGACTTAACATCTGAGGTAATCAGTACCCTAGAACTTAGAACCACTGAAACCTAACTAACGTAAGGACATCACACACATTCGTACCCGAGGTAGGATTCGAAACTGCGACGTAGCGGTCGCGCGGTTCCAGACTGAAGCACCTAGAACCGCTCGGCCACTGCGGCCGGCAGGATGCATAGACTGATTCGGTTGTGTAGGATGTCGTAAAGTTGTTGTATCCAAGATGGCATTCAATTGTTGTGCCTAGACCTTGATGTTCTGGATTTTGGCACTGGGACGGAGTCATCGTCGAGCTGGTCCCACGTGTAAGTATTATATCGGCGATAGATCCGGGGGCCTTTCTCGCCACGGGAGTGACAACACATCAGGCCGATAGCTCTTAGAGACACGTACCTTGTGTGGATGAGCATTATCCCGTTGAAAAATGGTACTAGGTTACTATTGCATGAAAGATAACATATGAGATCAAGACACCCATGTCGTACCGACGTGCCATCGAATTTCCGTCAAACCGCCAGCTGTGACCTGAAGACGTGCTCGATGGCTCCTCACACCATGACGCCACGAGTAACATCGCTGTATCTCTCCAAAGCACTGGAAGAATGGGGTAGTGCAGAACCGCGATTCTTCGCTGAACAGAATGCGACGCCATTGAACAGTCTCGTGCTTCCCAGTCACGGCAACACATCATTGTGTTGTGCTGTTAACAGCAGCCTACGCGTGGAACTAATTATCTAGTCCGGCTGCTGCTTAACTCCGACGAAAGGTGCGGAATGACATACTATGCTGTAGGGAGTCCATTACTTGCTGTCGGTCGGCAGGGGCAAATGTGAAAAGGCTGTGACTTGATTGCTGCAAAAGATGTCGATCCTCCCTTCTTTTTGTTGGTCTGACGTGGTCGACCGAAACCATGATTACGAGTATATTTGCCCTTACTGTCATATCCGAACGTCCCACAAACCAGCGTATTGCTCGATTCGGCCAGAGGGCCAAATGGAGACTCACAATGAGGCCCTTTTGAAACTCTGTCAAGTGCTAGTAACGCTCTTCTATACGAGAACGTGGTATTTAACATCTGACACTGTTCCCGTGCCTTGTATTCTCTACCAGGCCTTGTATTAACACTGAACACAAACAACACTAAAGTGCCGCTTTACCTGTCACAGAGAATTACAACTCTAATCATTTACATACTAGCCGAAGGTGTGTACATGTAAGAAATATTGTATCCTACCACTTTTCTTTCAGGTAGCGTGGATCACTGCTACGTTAAAAGACCACACGCGTCAACATAATTGAAATATTGTATACTGCTTTTCACCACCTAATGCTAGAAGGCTTTTGATAGTCACGATAAGAGAGGTAAACGTTTTGACGAGTAGTAGCAGGCGGAGAGATGACTTCATGTGAGAATGTATCTGCCCATCTGCAAGTGATTATTTAGGAAAGCTACACAAAATGAACATGTGATGTTGCATCGGAATGGAGTTGTAATCTCTGGGAAAACAGTTACCTTCCTACATAAACCAATTCTCTCCTCCTTCATTTCCACAGTTATTAAACGGCTTCAAACATCAAACCAGGCAATATGAAATGTATTACTATAAGTTCAGAAATTTCTGATCTGTCATTCGCTTACTGACGGCCATAACAGCTCAAGAAGCAACTAATTTGTCGATAACTCATACATAGTTTCTTACTGGTTGCAGGACGTAATACAGTGAAGACGAAGTCTTGTTGCAGTGTAACGAACAAGATGAAATGTACCCGCACACATTAGAATGTACACATTTCACACACGCGAAATGATGGGATCTTGTTTCTGCTGGATAATCCCCTTCCATCAGGCTGAAACTATCCGTTGATTTAGGAATAATATTAACTGTCACTGGATCAGTTGTGCTCATCATTACTAAACTGCTGCTCCGTGTCTGCTCACCACTTCTTAACTAGGTAGCAACTGACTATCGTATTTCGTTTATTAACAATATCTAACTTTCTACTCTTGGATGTATTCTGTTTGTTGAAAACATGTAACCATTTATTTTACGCTCACCGACGTACCAGCGTCCGTAGCATTTAAAGTGAAATCTATTAGCTTTATGCACGTGAGAAATTACGAGGTACACGTTTGTGTTGCAACGTAATATTGAGAGCTTACGTAATTGCAACAGCAGGTCTGTTGAGACGAATGCATGTAGCTGACCTAACGTGATGCACAAGGCAGTTGGTACGTGATCATAAATAGAAAGCTGTTTGATAGCTGCTGAACGCACGACTCCCTAATGAGGAATTGAACGTCTCTCAACTGACAGGGGCCACTAAAGGAAATAACGGCGACGTGACAACAGAGATTTTGCTCATTACTGATCGTAATTCACGGAACTGCGTACCTCGTTAAGAAGAATATATTTCTGAGTTTCATATAAAATTTTCATATGTCTCATTACAATGAGAAACATCTCATCAGTCGTGCAAAGCTACATCCCGTAAATGAAGCAGTCTAGAGCACCTTTGCTTGATACTACAAATTAATGCTGCTATGCTCATTTACATACCTACATACCCGTGCATACACTCGCTTTCCAACTGAACCAACAACACACACTCACACACACACACACACACACACACACACACACACACACACACACACACACACACACACACGTACCAAACAAATTATTCCTTTCTTAGGACATTGCTCAAATAATCAAAATTGAGAAATCATTGTTTAAATAAATTCCTGTGAAATGCAAGGCTACTACTTTGATCTGACGTGAATTATGGCAGGATGTAATGCAGATAAGCAATTCTGACATAAAAACGTGACAGCTCTGAGCGTTGTACTTATTGTCATTCTGGCAGAAGTCGTTTAACAATATCCACAGTGCAAATCGCCTACCAGCGTCATTTACAAAATTGCGAAATAGGAGTTATAAATCATCAAAGAAATTGGCTCTTTTAACTCTTTAACTGACAAAAAAGTTGTAGGAAATGTATAACTTTAAAAAACATATACTATTGAACTCATTTTAATATTTTAAATTTTGTGTTATATACCTTGAAACACCCACTATCATATGGGGAGAGGGCAGAGTAAAAAAAAAAACACACACACACACACATTATCCTCACATTCCAACCAGTGACGTTGGGTGTGAAAGACGTCAAATGATCACTATTTGACCAGCCAACTAGATTCTACTGAAAGTTGTGAATTCTTTCCTGGCTTCCTCCAGAGAAAACTCGTACCTGCTATTTGTTGTAGATGGTCCAGCTAGCAACTGTGTTTTTCTAAAGGAATCCAACGGGGTTCTTTGTTACGTAGTATACATTCACCTAAAGTAGGAAAGCGGCAGTTTCTGTAGATCCGGTTCTACTTTCGTCGTGTATAAACCAGTCTTAGCTTGCGTATTCAGTTTCCTTCATCTACCAGAACTACTGACTGGAAACAATGCTTTCTTAAATGATTTAAATGCATTCATGTAAATATCGATACAGCTGCTCGAAAGCAAACATGTCCATGAAAATTGTGCTTAAAATGCGTCTTCATCTGCTCACATATTCTTCCAACAATCTTGTTTCTAATGAAACCTTTGGTCGTTATGCTTCACCCTTAGGTACGTGTAAGTGAAGGAAGAGAAAGCGAATCAGTGTAAATCTTTCATTCCATTATCTGATGCGAAATGTGGGCTTCTATGGATGATCTTAAGTATTTGCAAGTGCGGCGCTCTGTGTTAGATATTTTCTTTTAGAGGTTGTTATCGCTGCCTGTATGTGACACAGAGTTACCGCAGTAGATAACTTTTCGTTTAATTTCTGGAACCGAGGTAAGTATTCATACGTCATCGGTGTTGAAGCACAAATGCTGGGGAAACAAAAGAGCTGTTGGCATGCTTTACAAAGGCTTTCTAAAAATAGGAGGACGTCTTTGGTGTTCTCGGCTTAACATGACGTGAATGTTAGTGTGTATGAGCTTTCCAGAGACGAGCAACCCGAGTAAGTGACTTTGTCTCTCGGTATGACCCAAAGCCCTTCTTTGCCTTCCTTCTAATGGTCGTATGAGCTGAAATAAGGGCATTATTACCTCGCCTGCCCTGTGTCTCAAGTCGTCCGTACCTTATGTGGACGAAATGTTACCTGTGCAAACAATGTCCTATCATAAAATTATACTTATTTTGTTCTTCACTGAGTTGTGTGATAATTTGCTAATTGTTGGTACATTTAGGTATTGCCTAAAGTTACGAACGCTAAAATAACAAAGGAGACAGTATTTTGGAAGAGAATTAAAACAAAAGAAAACCATTTTTTTCCAAACCTTTACTGTTAGTGTGTGGAAACAGCGTGTTGATTGTAAGTTTTTAATTCAGCATCACTAGTTCATTCATCATCGCCAAGTATTATGAAAATAGTTTTAATAGTTATATTAATTGCTACAAACTAAAAGAAATTCTCCATTCTTGAGCACACTTCAATAATATACGTAAATGGCTAGGTTTCAGGTCCTACCTCAGCCAAATAACGGAGTTCTCAGATTTCAGTTCGTCTTAGTGGGAAACCAGAGTGTAGGCACTACGCCCCTGTCACATTTGTTGCAATGACTTAGTATTCCACATATGGCTGCCAAGGTTTTCTTTGCTACTGCAGTTTCAGCGTTACAAGATTTTCAAGTGTAAACAAATGGTGCCAGGTCACGGGATAGATCAAAGCTTTAATTAACGGCAGTGTTGTTGAGTTATGCCCCACTTTACAAGAATGGGAGTGACTTCGGTGTGCAGTGACGTAAGTAACGTAATTACTGCACTGGTGCAGGTCTTCCAGCTGATTCAAAGATAATGTTGAACGCGTTTGTATCGGAGATGTTACTTCGGAAATACTGAGTAGGGCTCGATAGTACGATTCGGTGTTCATTGTAGCACGTCAGAATTTTTGTAAAAAGTTATGCAACACGGAATTGACGACTGAACGTCACAAGAGGCGGATATGTCAGCATAAAAGGAGACGGACAGTACTGTGTTGTCAAAAGCGAAGCCGTAACAGTAAAATGGCTCGGTCAGGAACTCGAACGTGGGCAGGTCATTGGATGCAAACTGAGCAGCAAATCAGTAACGACGTATCAACCCTTCTAAAGTCAGACAAGTCGACGGTTGGTGGTTGTGATGTGGAAACGCGAAGGAACACTCACAGCTACAACAACACCAGCTGGTCCTCATGTAATGTCGGGCAGGGACCGCCGATAATCGAGGAGGATTGTTGTAAAAACACATGAAATCAGAGGATATAATGCTAC
Organism: Schistocerca americana; assembly: GCF_021461395.2. Lineage (NCBI taxonomy): Eukaryota > Metazoa > Arthropoda > Insecta > Orthoptera > Acrididae > Schistocerca > Schistocerca americana. The sequence continues at coordinate 36,998,348 of NC_060124.1, forward strand.
TGTGATGTGACGGTTGAGATACTACAGATTATGTCGCTTGTGACCTATAGTGACAGGAAACTGTTCATAAAATCATGAGAATGAAAAGAAAACGAGGTCGTGCAATGGACAATGGCTTATCTACTTATGTTACCAGGGCTAGCCCAATTAAGAAAATTAGGCATGAAAGTATGGATACTACACCTCATACATATACAGGGCTATTACAAATCATTGAAGCGATTTCATAAATTCACTGTAGCTCCATTCATTGACATATGGTCACGACACACTACAGATACGTAGAAAAACTCATAAAGTTTTGTTCGGCTGAAGCCACACTTCAGGTTTCTGCCGCCAGAGCGCTCGAGAGCGCAGTGAGACAAAATGGCGACAGGAGCCGAGAAAGCGTATGTCGTGCTTGAAATGCACTCACATCAGTCAGTCATAACAGTGCAACGACACTTCAGGACGAAGTTCAACAAAGATCCACCAACTGCTAACTCCATTCGGCGATGGTATGCGCAGTTTAAAGCTTCTGGATGCCTCTGTAAGGGGAAATCAACGGGTCGGCCTGCAGTGAGCGAAGAAACGGTTGAACGCGTGCGGGCAAGTTTCATGCGTAGCCCGCGGAAGTCGACGAATAAAGCAAGCAGGGAGCTAAACGTACCTCAGCCGACGGTTTGGAAAATCTTACGGAAAAGGCTAAAGCAGAAGCCTTACCGTTTAAAATTGCTACAAGCCCTGACACCCGATGACAAAGTCAAACGCTTTGAATTTTCGGCGCTGTTGCAACAGCTCATGGAAGAGGATGCGTTCAGTGCGAAACTTGTTTTCAGTGATGAAGCAACATTTTTTCTTAATGGTGAAGAGACACAATGTGCGAATCTGGGCGGTAGAGAATCCTCACGTATTTGTGCAGCAAATTCGCAATTCACCAAAAGTTAATGTGTTTTGTGCAATCTCACGGTTTAAAGTTTACGGCCCCTTTTTCTTGTGCGAAAAAAAACGTTACAGGACACGTGTATCTGGACATGCTGGAAAATTGGCTCATGCCACAACTGGAGACCGACAGCACCGACTTCATCTTTCAACAGGATGGTGCTCCACCGCACTTCCATCATGATGTTCGGCATTTCTTAAACAGGAGATTGGAAAACCGATGGATCGGTCTTGGTGGAGATCATGATCAGCAATTCATGTCATGGCCTCCATGCTCTCCCGACTTAACCCCATGCGATTTCTTTCTGTGGGGTTATGTGAAAGATTCAGTGTTTAAACTTCCTCTACCAAGAAACGTGCCAGAACTGCGAGCTCGCATCAACGATGCTTTCGAACTCATTGATGGGGACATGCTGCGCCGAGTGTGGGAGGAACTTGATTATCGGCTTGATGTCTACCGAATCACTAAAGGGGCACATATCGAACATTTGTGAATGCCTAAAAAAACTTTTTGAGTTTTTGTATGTGTGTGCAAAGCATTGTGAAAATATCTCAAATAATAAAGTTATTGTAGAGCTGTGAAATCGCTTCAATCATTTGTAATAACCCTGTATATTGATAATGGGATCCATCAAACTACCAAAAGAAACTAAGGTTCACTATAACAATCTGATTTATAGCTAAAAGACGTCAAAAAAGTTTTGTCCACTGAATCACGAATACAATCAGTTACCCAAGGAACAAGAGTTTAAAAATACATACGATAGGCCTGCTACAGGTGGATGGATACATGATAACAACGATAAAAAAAGCTGTGTTCACGAATACTACTAATGATTGTGGAATAAGTTACAGAGTTAAAGAAAAATCCCCAGAAAACTATGAACAAATACCATTACGCTCGGCCGGCCGCTGTGGCCGAGCGGTTCTAAGCGCTTCAGTCCGGAACCGCTGAAAGGGTACAGTACCGCCCGACATTGAAAATAGGTACAACATACTTCATTATTTTTGTTAGAACAACACATTTTTTTTGTAAAATAACTCAATTTCAATTAATACAGCGAAGCTGGATACCAGTGTGGGAAAGAATGACAATATATTTATTTAATTTATCACATGTGCACTCCCACAAAATAAATCCCTACATCCAGTTTGGTGAGATCTGCGAAATGAATGAATGTATGGTCGTCTGCTAACCACAGATAGTGAATGTGAATACATGATCATCTTTGAGACGGTACTTGGGTCACCTTTGGTGGGACCAAAGAGATGAAATTTACCTTAGCTTTGAGTGCCTGAAATGTGGCTGACCAATATGGTAGCAAGGTGCTCCCCACTTCGGCAGAGGTGCGAGAGGACCTGAAGAACGGCCATGTTTCAGCACTCTGCCGCTGGATCTTGTGCTGTTAAGACCTGTCTTAGGTGTGCTCCGTAAAGACAAAAGAGTGGAGACATGGTATGCAAGTGGAATATTTAAGAGTAGTTTGAAATTATAATTTCTCTATTTCAGGAACTTTTGTGGGGAGAATTAAATGTCAGGCATGTAATATTAATGGGATCGTAGTAATCTTCGGAAGTGACCAACGGTCACAATGAAACCACGTGTAGCAATAAGTTGAAATACTTCCGTGTGCTTAAGTTAAGCTGAATTACTAGCGTGTGTACTATAAGTTGAAATATTTAAGAAATAGCGTGTGCAGAAATTGAAATTAGAGGCGAGTACTTCCACATGGTGAGTACTGTGTGAGTCTCAATCTGTATATGAGACAAAGGATAAAGAGAAGTACTCGTCCATGGTATCAGTTGAGGACACGCGTGTGTGATAAATATGCTCTTAATATTACTTTGCATGTTATGTTTCCGTGTGACGCTTGATTCAAACTATAATACTCTGAGAGAGAAGCAAGGTGAGTCAGCCGTCTATCCAGCAACGCCACTTGGCTTGCACTGCACAGGAATACGTGCATATATCTCTAGAGTTCATAGTAGGAAAGAAGAATTACGAAGTGGGGCAGTGTCGTGTGAAACTGTGATAAATACTAATTGAAGTGGGAAAGCTGAAAGTGATAGTGTTGTGACTATTTATTGTGTTGTATTCCTTGTTGTAGTGTGGTGTATGTCATGTAATTTCGGTATGTGTGGTTTGCATGGGAGAGTAGCTAGGTAGTTGCAGAGGTAGTGGGTTATGTGTGTTCCTTTTGTACCGCTCGGTCTGGAGGAAAGTTTCGTGATGATGATTGTGAGAGTCGAAGTGTCAGATATAATAAAAGATCCACCATCCTATCCAGAAAGTGCACTGTAGCGTTAAATAATTACGAGACCATAGGATAGAGAATCACCAATGTTAAGCCATGCCCACTGGGCGGAATTTCTTATGTGTTATTGTTGTAGGTTATAGAATTTGTGTGTTTAGGTTATAGAATTTATCGGAATAAATAAGATAGTGAAAAGAAAAAGATTGGTGGCCTTTTCCTTCGAATTGTATGTTGTCATGATATCCAGAATTTATAATGTGTGCGCCATTCATATTCAGTGCGATGGCCACGTGTTGATAAAAGCCGTTAAATAAACAAAAAAGGAAAATGTGGTATTGCCAGTGCGTAGTGAACAGTCAGAGTTCTGTAAATTACTGATAGTCAGATGTGCGTTTCCGTTGCGCATTATTCATAGAGGAGGATAATTTGTAACTTAGTTGTGAGTACGAGAGTTCATGTTACTCGATAAATAAGAATGAATCCACTCGCTTGGCTGACCACTCATGTTGTAGGCCTGACTGCTTGATGCCACAGTATGAGCAAGGCATGTGGGTGCCTCTCACCGCACTGCTGCTACGGTCGCAGGTTCGAATCCTGCCTTGGGCATGGATGTGTGTGATGTCCTTAGGTTAGTTAGGTTTAAGTAGTTCTAAGTTCTAGGGGACTGATGACCTCAGGTGTTACGTCCCATAGTGCTCAGAGCCATTTGAACCATTTTGAACACATACACACACACATGTACATACATGAATACTCTCTTTTGCTACCAAAATAATAGCTACGAACCACTCAGAGATCTCCTTATAAAATTTTGAACAAAACTTGCAGCTGGCCACCCTCAGGCCTAACAGCTGGTCCCATGATAGCAGTGTTGTGTTTTCTCTTGTCCTTCAGGTCCTTACCTTTGCTAAAAGGTATTCTTTTCGCTTTGCACACATCGAAGCTATATGACGGTCTGGCTGCACTCGCTTGTCGCTCCTGCTGCATTCTGTTGACTGACCGATCTTTCGTATGTTGACCTGCCCAGGACTTGAGCTTTCAGCAGAAACATCTTTACGAGCTGTGCTGGTCCCCTCGTGACTGTCGCATTTTGCCAGCGAGCTAAGAGCCCCAGCCTGCAGTACATTAAAAGACCCTACACACTACCAAAAGGAAAAGAGATAGAGTAGTATTCAAAGAACCGTGATTGATGCCCGAACAACAAGGATCTGAAATGCATTGCACCTGGATAATAGTGCATTGATAATGGTTAGGTACTAGCCGAAATCTCTAAATAAAACCTGCCAAAAAACGGACGACTGGCTACTGCGCTCTATAATTTATACATAAGATAGAACTAGTTAAAACTGCAATGACCGGCATTTGTTATTGTTTCCTGCAGTTTCTATGCAGCATTAGAGTTTTTATTGGATTCGTTAGTCAGATATGTATGATGAATTATTAAATGAGTTACAGGGAAGTTCTGGAAAATAGCTGCCACATAACACTACCAGTTGTCCATCTAGCAGAATGATTGTGCATAGGGAGTTAAAAAGAGCAGTGTACAATGCTCAAGCACCTTCTCACAAGTCACACATTTCTGTGGCCAATGCTAAATGCTAAGCGACTCTTGAGGTGCTGTGAAGAGTCACGTTGTAGGGAACCTGCGGAACTGAAGCACTTGCACTCATATTTTTTATTTTTAGATTCTTGGAGAAATTCGATTTTATCCCTCTGTCAGCATTCCACAGATTGGGTATCACTGATGTACTGATTCGACCACAGAAAATGTAGTTATTAGGGAAATGAAGGGAAAGCTAGCAATGTGTGTGCTTCATCGCGTGATACGGTTAAAAAGTCGTCCATTGCATTTACCTGTCGTGCGAGAACAAGTGATTGCGAAGTTTGCAAGACATCTGGTAAAGCTCAAACTGGAGCTATGATCAACAAGCGCCAAAGAAACTGATATAGGCATGCGTATTCAAATACAGAGATATTTAAACAGCCAGAATACGGTGCTGCGGTCGGCAACGCCTGTGTAAGCCAACGGGTGTCTGGCGCAGTTGTTACATCGGTTACTGCTGCTATTACGGCAGGCTATCATGATTTACGTGAGTTTGAAGGCGGTGCTATAATCGGCGCACCACCGATGGGATAAAGCATCTACGAAGTAGCATGGAAGTGGGGATTTACCCGAACGACCATTTCACGAGTGTACCGTGAAAAAATGGTTCAAATGGCTCTGAGCACTATGGGACTCAACTGCTGTGGTCATTAGTCCCCTAGAACTTACAACTACTTAAACCTAACTAACCTAAGGACATCACACACATCCATGCCCGAGGCAGGATTCGAACCTGCGACCGTAGCAGTCGCACGGTTCCGGACTGCGCGCCTAGAACCGCGAGACCACCGCGGCCGGCAGTGTACCGTGAATATCAGGAATCCGGTAAAATATCAAATCTCCGACATCGCTATGGCCTGAGAAAGATCCTGCAAGAATGGGACCAACGACGACTGAAGAGAATCATTCAACGTGACAGAAATGCAAACCTTTCCCATATTGCTGCAGATTTCAGTGATGGACCATCGACAAGTGTCAGCGTGCGAACCACTCCACGAAACATCATCGATATGGGCTTTCTAAGCCGAAAGTGTTGTCACTTGGCAAGACAGCCAAGCCACTAGGAGGTAGCCGAAAGGCACGCGTTTAAGCTCACGCAGGCTGGCGTGAGGTCTGGAACAGTTAAAGGAGTTGAGTCTAGTAATAAAAGTACGTAGCTTCTGGAATACTTAACTTTAATCCATAATTGGTGAACATCGGTCTGACGGTACATGCATCACAAGATAAATAGCAGTTGATAATGGCGCCATGCTAGGTCGTAGCAAATGACGCAGCTGAAGGTTATGCTAACTATCGTCTCGGCTAACGAGAGCGCATTTTGTCAGTGAACCATCGCTAGCAAAGTCGGATGTACAACTGGGGCGAGTGCTAGGAAGTCTCTCTAGACCTGCCGTGTGGCGGCGCTCGGTCTGCAATCACTGACAGTGGCGACACGCGGGTCCGACGTATACTAACGGACCGCGGCCGATTTAAAGGCTACCACCTAGCATGTGTGGTGTCTGGCGGTGACACCACAGAAAGCCCACTCTTGTAGCCTTGATGACTGCATGTCACAAAGTTTTACGCCTCGTCTAGGCCCGTCAACACGGACATTGGACTGATGATGACTGGAAATGTCTTGACTGCTCGGGCGAGTCTCGTTTCAAATTGTATCGAGCAGATGGACGTGTACAGTTATGGAGACAACCTCATGAATCCATGGACCCTGCATGTCAGCAGGGGACTGTTCAAGCTGGTGAAGGCGTTATACCATTTAAGATATCTACATAAAATAGGACAATAACGATATATCATCTCATCACAGGTATCCAGACATCTCTATGTAATGCTGAACTGACCTCTAGACAGAGAGTGTTGTGTTGTCAGCAATGAAGCAGTAGCAGCAGAGTAGTGATACAGGGTCTTGTGTGGTATTGTATGCAACTGGGGACCTAGAAACGACGGAGAGGCTTCGTCCCCGCCATAGCCCTCAGTGGTTCACAACCCCACAACAGGCTACAGCAGTCCACTCACCCCACCGCCGCCGCACACCGAGACCAGGGTTATTGTGCGGTTCCTTGCACCTTGATGACGAGTAAGCCCCACCCCTCTCTCCGATGTTCCCACGCAGTCCAATATCGGGCTGCTGTGACATCCGAAAGCTCAACAAACCTGGACATCACACGACTCGAGAAGCCGGCCAAATGAAGACCCACAGTGAGGACTCATTCAAAGAGAGTTAGGTGTTGACCCTATCTGATACTAGTACACAGCATCTTCAAGTCCTTCACAGGGATCATTCTACATCCGACGCTCTTCATGCCTCCTGTATACCGTACCCAGCCTGGTATCAATACTAAACACCAGCAGCGCCAGCTCATTCTGGTGGCCATTCTATCTTTCGCTTACGTACCTTCTGATGGTGTTTACGTGTAGGACGCTGCATTGACATCCGACCATGTTTTCTGTGTGCTTCACTTTTCTTGTTAGGCAGTGATAATTCAATGCTAGACACTGATTTCACTAACGTGTTGTAATGAATTATTTTTGCATTTCTGAACGCGCACTATTTCCCACCAATACTTTCCGTTATTCTATATATCATCTCCATTTTCTGTATCTTTTCATTTATCACAGATTTTACTTATCCATTTACTTTAATTGTTTATCCTAGATACTTGAATTTTTTTAACTTCTCTGTTTGATCATTAGCTATTTCGAAAACTTTTTTTTATTATACAGGGTGATTCAAAAAGAATACCACAACTTTAAAAATGTATATTTAATGAAAGAAACATAATATAACCTTCTGTTATACATCATTACAAAGAGTATTTAAAAAGGTTTTTTTTCACTCAAAAACAAGTTCAGAGATGTTCAATATGGCCCCCTCCAGACACACGAGCAATATCAACCCGATACTCCAACTCGTCCCACACTCTCTGTAGCATATCAGGCGTAACAGTTTGGATAGCTGCTCTTATTTCTCGTTTCAAATCATCAATGGTGGCTGGGAGAGGTGGCCGAAACACCATATCCTTAACATACCCCCATAAGAAAAAATCGCAGGGGGTAAGATCAGGGCTTCTTGGAGGCCAGTGATGAAGTGCTCTGTCACGGGCTGTCTGGCGGCCGATCCATCGCCACGGGTAGTTGACGTTCAGGTAGTTACGGACAGATAAGTGCCAATGTGGTGGCGCTCCATCCTGCTGAAATATGAATTGTTGTGCTTCTTGTTCGAGCTGAGGGAACAGCCAATTCTCTAACATCTCCAGATACTGTAGTCCAGTTACAGTAGCACCTTCGAAGAAAAAGGGACCAAAAACTTTATTGGCTGAAATGGCGAACAAATGTACAACTAAATGAAACTTTATAGCTCCCTTAATTCGCCGACAGATAGTGCTTAGCTCTGCCTTTTGTCATTGCAGAGTTTTAAATTCCTGAAGTTGTGGTATTCTTTTTGAATCACCCTGTATATGAAGATTTGGAAAATTATGTGCTTGTATGGTCTGTGCAATCTGTTGTTAGTCTTATATTGACGGCGCATAAAGGAGATTCGCTGTACCTGCTGGCCTAGCCGGCCTTATACGTTGGTTCTACTCCGATGCCTCGGTGCGTTGTCATTGCCAGGTATCGCCGTGTCTCGTAATTGCTCCTTTATCAGACTTATTCATAGCCGAGCGACGTGTCCAGGAGACGTGACGCGACCTGTCACGTTCAAGGAAGAGTCGAGACGAACCGAGGCCCGCAAGTGAAATATCTGCGCAAGCGCGGCTGCAGCTGCTGCAGCAGAGCTTAACCTCGCCTGCGGCACGGCCTTCGCATCCAGGAGGACTTTCAGTCACGGTGCGATCCAGTGTGTAATTTCGGGAGCGCAGGGAGCACGCTTGGTGAAAGTGAGGTTCCATGCCAGTACTTGAGTTCACGGAACTGCTGGTGCTCTACAGTCCATAGTGGTGTTGTTTCTTCACGAAGTTTGCTGACAATTCGCGTGAACCCCAGTTGGCCGCATCTGTTAACAGCACATTGTACCATATCGTTTCTGTTCATTGCTAGATGAGTTTTAACAGTACTGAATCATCGATCATAGATTTTAGTTCGGTGTCTGATTTAGTCGTTGAAACCATGGCAGGCTTTTGACCTCGAGTAGGTCAAAATATGCCCAGTCCACTCACCGGTTGGAATGCTACTTTTTGTATCTGTCCGAAAATGTTGTCTACTTCTTTACAATTCAGATAATCAGAGGACTGAAATGCATAACCGATAGCAACATAGAGGAGCTGCATTCCGTCAGTGAGAGATCTGAGGGTTGCAAAATCGTCAGCACCTCAGCACCTCTAATTTGGGAAAACAAGACACTAGTATCGCGAAAAAAATGGTTCAAATGGCTCTGAGCACTATGGGACTTAACAGCTATGCTCATCAGTCCCCTAGAACTTAGAACTACTTAAACCTAACTAACCTAAGGACGTCACACAACACCCAGCCATCACGAGGCAGAGAAAATCCCTGACCCCGCCGGGAATTAGTATCGCGAAATTTACAACTATGTGTGGTTACCGTAAGCAAGCCTGTGGTAAGTAGAGAGTCATGCATTTCAGTGCTAGTAAGTACCAAGGTAGACAATGGAAGAGTGGTGAGGTACATAAGCCACAGCGCTGGCTACAAAACTGCTCCATGAGAGGCCACCTGGTTGGTGCCACTGGAGGACTTTTGCTTCCATTCGTTCCTGTCCATTATCGTACAAAAAAAAAAAAAAAAAAAAAAAAAAAAAAAAAAAAAAAAAAAGATTACCGCAAACTGGAGGGTATTGAGCTTTGAGATTCTTGTAATAAATGAACCAAGGGGGGAGGGGGGCGGAGCTTGCAATCCATTTTGCGTGCCTTGATTTAGGGATTATTCACGGGTGCCACTATTGACAAGCGAATCGATTGCAGCGGGTCACTGATTATCTCCGGCAGAGCGAGTCCAAAAGTAGGCATTTAGCAGGGTTGGGGAGGCAGGAAGAGCGAGGCAGCCAATGGCAGGGGACTGTATGGCATCACGGACGGATTTCTGGACTTAGTGGGACAGTCGGCACTTAGCTCTGTTTATTTCAACACCTGGTGTAACTCAGTCTTTGTTGGTTCACTATGGCCAGGGGACATCGGCTGGTACGTACTTCTCAATTCAATAAAATTTTACCAACAGCCGTATACTTTAGGTAATTTTGTTTTACTTCGAATGCTACCAGTTTCGACGATTCATTTTGCCACCTTCAGGCCCCGTACGCTTTTTTTGTATCAACACACTTATCGTATGGTGCCATAAAACTGGAACTATGAATCAGAAATCGTTATGCACAACGATTCTGATTCACGGTTCCAGTTTTATGGCTCCATACGATAAGTTTGTTGATACGAAAAAAGCGTATGGGGCCTGAAGATGGCAAAATGAATTGCCGAAACTGGTAGCATTCGAAATAAATAACCTAAAGCATACTGAATTGAGAAAAACTTGGTGTAACTGGTGAAGTCGGAGTTAAGAAATTGAATACAGCGTCCTTCTGTCCTCACCGGCTGATTTTCGCGCTTTTCCATATTCCTTACTGTGTGAGACTGCGTGCTTGGAGTCGCACAAGATATTTCCAGGATTATTAAATATCTGCCATATCGTGTATTTATGCTCAGTATTTCTCACACTACGATACACCCACCTCTATCGCCTGCGCTTGGTGGCTTACCGAAATATTTGTTTGAGCGTAATTATCTGAGCTAAGTCTCTGTTGCTTCATACTGTTAATATTTTTGATAAGCCGAATAGTTGGCTGTACATGTAATTATACCCGTATTTGGGTTTCCTGTGTACCACTGAGACCTTCATTGTAGTGTATTTCTGTTGGATATGGCAGAGTGTAAGACTAAAATCAGTGGTTAACCTTAATGTGAGGTTTTCCCATTAAAATGGCTGTCGGATTTCTTGTGCTGTAGTATTCTGGGAAATAGCTTTGGCAATAGGCAGTGGTAAAATCTTGCAGCTTAAATTGTGACTTAGTGTTTTCAAGGATTTTGCATTTCATTTTTTATTTTATATTTTGTATGCTTCAACAGAAAATTCCTGCACTTAATATATGTGTTAAAATTGTGTTATAGATTTCCATGTCTAAATACCACGGAAGAAAGAATTGTTTGTGAGATCTAATTTTCGAGTTCCACTTTGTAGAGGTAAGCTTGGCATTTTCCTTGCATAACTGTTTGGTTCACTTTAGTTTCCTCGCCGTATGGTTGGCTAAATTACTGTCGGATCTTATTCTCTCGACATTTGTTAAGTTTTCCTGTATCAAACTTCGTTCTGCTAAATGGTTTAATGGACATTTCCTTCGCCACTACTAGGCACTTTTGATATTTTGTAGGTTTGTTTAAAGATAAATTTTGAAATTTGATGGCACATTAAGGAGCCTTTTGCTGATATTTTCATGAGAAAGTGGCGATTAATATTTACTTAACTGGTTAATTTGCCCTGTGTTTTTCCTTAATGTTGTCAGGTAACAGCCCTACTTACTCTTCCGAGCATCGCGGCCGGTTTTTCAGCGGCCGGTGCCACGCGGGCTTGTTGCCGCTACGCACCGCCTTGGTGTTTATTGGCTGCCTTTAAGGCACGTCCGCTCTGCCTGGTAATAAATTTTAAGCTCAGTAGTGGCTATATTATTAAGTAGTGGCTATATTACTTGATGGTCTCATTATGGAACCTTATTTAAAGTTTTAGTCAAAGTTGTACATCTCCTTTGGAATATTCTTGCATTAACCATGTTATGAATTTCGGGTAGCTAAGTGTTTTCTAAAGGGTCTTGATTATTATCTTACGCAAATATTCCCAAATCATTTAACAGTAGTTACTGGTCTGTGCCTTAATTGGGATTGTACTTGCCTCACATTTGGACAACCTTAGTCTATTTTGCTATTTTGTTACTTGATAAAATTTACAGCAGGCTTTATGCTAATTTTAGCGGTGTGTTTGCCCTCTTTTGTGTTAATGATCTGTTTGTTAAAAATTAGTTTTCCAAAAATCCTTAAGTGACCTTTCCTTAAATTGTCTTAAAGATATTTTTTTTTTGTTGCTCTTTGAGCAGCTTCTGTTTTATAAGGAAAGAACTTTTAAAAAATAAGTGTTTTATATGTATTCTGACAGTGTGTTTCGTGGTTTGTTCAGGTAAAGTTATTTGTTAAAGCGGATTATTGCTGTAAACAACTAATTACCCTGTCGCTCACCATTACTTGTGACTATTGTATTTATTTATTCATGCTATTATGTTATAGCTAAATACATGTAACCATTCAGACTACAAGTGACGCTGCCATTTTGGGTTCGCCCTTCTATGCTTTTCTGGTCCTACCCCATCCTGTGTTTAGGGATTTCAGTAAATGCTCCAGCAGACATTCCTCGTCTAACCTGAGCTACAGAGGATCTATTCTGGCGCCAGGAAACGTCTCAGGACATTGTGACGTTAACAATATCTCTATGTTCTGCTAGGAGATACCTGAAATGTAATTAGCTGAAGATGTGAAGTGTCAATACAAACGTTAAGTACTGAGACAAAAGCATCACTATCAAAGCTGTGCTGCTTTCTGCACGTTCAACAATCTTTGAGAGTCGCTCTGGACTCGAGAAATCGATGCGACTGTTCAGGGTTTCACTGACGGGGAGTCCTCGGACTGCTTGTGGTAAGCTGTGCAGCCTTGACAATCTTTCGACAATTCTTCTTATTTGAAGACTGGAACTATAGTATAGCGAAACCAATGAATTTGCTGTTCACAAGTCTGGAGACATTTTAGTAATGATTATTTTTAGGTCTAAAATAGAGTCATGGGATACATTTTGAAGTGGTTCCCTAGGTTACATGCATATAAGTAGGCGAGATTCTGTGTTAGAGTGCATCTTAGAGTCTTAGGTAAAGAGAACCCGCTTCAGAGGCGGTAAAAACGGGAAAGCATAATTATTTTCATTTTCTGGTAACTTTATAGCAATGGTGAGTTCATGTAAGAAAGTTAGACTGCCAAAGTATTGAAATTAAATCCAGGCCAGAATGACCATTGTCGATTGATTGCCTGCTTGGTGACGAATAAGTTTAAGTATTTAGTATGCACACAAAGGAAATTACTTTGTATGAAGTAAATCGGCCTTCGTGAAAAGATGCACGTTCCACTTTGAAATGCTAAGAAATTAACAACAGATTTCTTATGCCGCTCTGGGTCCCGGGTTCGATTCCCAGCCGGGTCGGAGATTTTCTCCGCCCGCGGACTTTTTGTTGTCCTCATCATCTCATCATCGTTTGGGAAGTGCCGAGACTGCAAATGGAAAGAATTGGGCGCTGATGATCACGATGTTGAGTGCCCCACAAAACAGCATCATCATCTTATGCCGCTCGATCGTTGCTTTACAAAGCAAGTCGCTCCCAAAAATAATTAAATTACGAAAAACCGTTTACTACATACAAAGAAAATTGGATAACTTAAAGATATATTACCTTATATGTTGAAACAAGTTTTGGGATAAATTTTCCCAGTTATTACTGGATTAAGACTACAAGTTAGACAGTCACGCCTGTTTGGTGCCGCTAACATACTTCACATACGACCAGAATCTCTTTGGACTTTCTGCCAGGTTTCGAGACAAATTTCGCTGTGAAAACCGTTATAGGCATCTCGCATTGAAGTCCGCGCTAAATATCGAGCTTCTGTAACAGATCGCCAATCTTGGGGCTTTTGCATCTTTTTAAATTTGGCATGATTGTTTAGATGTTTCTACAACAGTGTTCTAATCTGTTTTGCGTACCAAGGAGGATCAGTTCCGTCATTTGTTAATTTATTTGGTATAAATCTCTCAATTGTTGCCGATACTATTTCTTTGAATTTAGGCCACATCTGGTCTACACTTATATTATTAATTTGTAATGAGTGAAGATTGTCTCTTGGGAAGGCGTCAATTGAATTTTTATCTGATATTTTGAATAGGTATATTTATCGATTATTTTTCGAGGATTTGGGGATTACAGTATTCAATCTTGCTACGACAACTCTGTGTTCACTAATCCCTAATACGCTTTTGATGCTTGTTATTAGCTCAGGATTATTTGTTGCTAAGAGGTCAAGTGTGTTTTCACAACCGTTTACTATTTGCGTGGGCTCATGAACTAACTGCTCGAAATAATTTTCAGAGAATGCGTTTAGCACAATTTCGGATGATATTTTAATTGTATCTCCGGAGCTGAACATGTATTTTCGCCAACATATCGAGGGTAAATTAAAGTCACCACCAACTATTATCGTTTGAAATCAAACTCAAGTTTTCTTTGAACCTTCCAGCAACTGTATCATCTGAATTGGGAGGTCTGTAAAAGGATCCAATTACTATTTTATTTCGGTTGCCAACAATGACCTCTGCCCATACTATCTCATAGGAAGTGTCTATTTGAATTTCGCGACAAGTTGAACGATTTCTGACAGCAACAAACAAGCCACCGCCAACCTTGTTAAGCCTATCCTTTCGGAACACCGTTAGGTTCTTCGCAAAAATTTCGGCTGAGCTTATATCCGGCTTCAGCCAGATTTCAGTGCCTATAACGATTTGAGCATCAGTGCTTTCTATTAGCGCTTGGAGCTCTGGTACTTTCCCAAAACAGCTACGACAATTTACAACTATTATACCAATGGTTCCTGTATCTACGTTCTTCCTGTGTTCAGCCCGCACCCTTTGTGACTGAAGCCCTTCTTGTATTTCCCCGAGACCCTCTAACCTAAAAAAACGCCCAGTCCACGCCATGGAATACGCTGAATACTGGTTATGTGCGGCTACTTGTAGACTATTTTCAGCCGTTCATGGACCTTATGTTAGCAAACAACGAGGAAATGGATGGTATGGATTACACTGCCCCATGTGATAGCGATTGGTTTGAAGAAGATTCTGGAGAACTCGAGCGAATGGTTTGACCACCCTGATAACCCGATGTGAATCCCATCGAATACTTACGAGACATAATCGAGAAGTAAATTTGTGTACAAAATCCTGCACCGGCAACACCTTCGAAATTAGGGACGGCTGTATACACACATGGCTCAATATTTCTGCAGGGGGCTTCCAAGAACTTCTTGAGTCCTTGCCACGTCGAGCTGCACTACGCCGGGAAAAAGGAAGTCTGACACGATATTAGGAGACTTGGCTTTTGTCACCTCAGTGTACACTGCAAACAAAAAATTAAGTACGTAACAAGAAAGTAAGCATGAACTTCTTTTCCGTTGAGATGATGGAGTCTTTACCATTTCTCCTCGTATACACTGAAGTGTCGTTTCAGTGAGTCGTGTGATAGGGGTCAAGTCTTAGGCAATCGCAGTCCTTCGTCGGTCTCCATGTGTGCCTGTTTGTCAGGCACGTGCAGAGCCTTGCCGGTCTCCTGTACTATACAGGATACATAGCATGGTGGAGAAATATGAAGCACAGAGTGATTTGTACCGATCGAATGAGCACGCGCGATGGTGCACACTAGCCAGAAAGGGCCATCTGTGGACCACAGTGCTTATGTTTTAGCCGAGCCGTTGTCGTCTGCCGCTTCTGGTGTTCTTGGTGAATTTTGGTAATTGTTTTCTTGTTAATACCTTGAGCTTTTCTGGTAGCCCAGTGTTCCTTAATTTTCCTACTGAACTCTGTCAACCATTTCCTTGTCTCATTATGGCCTACTGTAAGGGACTTTAGGAAGAGCATGCTTCCTGCAGCTGAATGACAGTCACCCCTGTTAGTTAGTATGTCTTGCCTGATGTGTTCTGCAAGGTCTTTCTCTGTTTGCTTGATCCACAGGAATTCAGTGGTCTTACCCCTGTCGGCTTCTTTGAAGATATTATAAGTCACTCTGAGAGGTGGCATGAGCCCCCTCTCATATTTCTATCTTACTCTGAGTAATTCGATTTTCCTCTCTAATTGCATGCGGTGAAAAGTCGATATTCCTTCACCTGAGGACTTTCCACACAGCGTCTATCGGTACCTGGGTGGTCCGGTGACAGGCGGGATCTGCTGAACTTGAAAGGGTTAAGCCGACGGGTGTGAGGGAGTCGAGTGGATGCTTTCCTGACTACGACATTGTCATAAGAGCGGGAGCGACATGCCCACAGGGGTCTGACAGAGCGGCTGGTCTAGAGATTCCGTTACTTCGCAGAAACTTACTGAAAACACTTTCTGGCGGGCTACCAGCGAGGCGTGGGAATGACTTGTGTTCCCAGGCAGTCTTGGCAGGCAAATTCCCACGTTTTCTGCAAAATCATAACTGTGATTGGCTGGCTCAGGGGATAGCTCTGTGACGTAGCAAAATCGGCGCAAAAATTGGCGCCAAGTATCTCCATTGGTGGAATGGTAGTGCATCGGCAATAGAGTGGAATTTTCCGCCGGTTTTCGAGTTGATGATTGGAACGTTTAACCACGGTCACTGTCGTGGGGGCGGGAATGTTCTGTGTTCGGCTTGTTTAGGTGCTCTTGAGGGGGTCGGCTCTAGCCTTTCGGTCGGAGTAGATTACAAGACTGAGCTCTCGCTGCTCTGGACAGCCTGCCTTCCGTTGGCTGTCTAATATACTTTCATTTAATTGTAACTGTTTGACGAAGTTGCTGAAGTTTCGTCTTCAGCGTAACTTTCTGAGTACAGTTGGCAATTGAGCGTTCTGTGTACAAGCGGCCTATGTTGTCCGTTTGAGCAGTTTTGGCTAAAGTTGACTGTATCGGAGTTACTGTGTGACTTCTGTTGTTAAAATCACTCACTGTACCGTCAGTGCTAGTGTAGCGAGCCTTCTTTGTCTCCCTCAGAGGTGTATTTGTGTTGCTCGGAAGTCTTTGGTCTGGAACAACCAGACCAGGAGAATTTGTTTCGGGCATTATCATCACCAGCACAGGATGTCGAAGCAACCAGCCATCGCCTCCGGTACGCCAGATCGTGTCCTTGGACAGCTTTGCAATGTATGTCCGCAGCACCGGCAGTTTAGGGAATTTTTCTATGTGATAATCAGAGCTCAGCAGAGCGCGTCTGTTCCCGTCTTTTCTTTCGTGGTTCTGTCTTGGATGTTAATTGTCTGACTTCTCACTACTGTAGCAGCAGTTAATGTTGGGTTGGCTGGGTGTTTCTCTTAAGATTTGAGTTGCAAGGAATTGGATCCACATACCACTTGGTCGTAAACGTCACAAGCTAGTTTATGGACAACTTCACCTTCACAACATTTATTTGAGTATCCAATTTGACGTATTGTAAATGTTTCATGTGTTTTGTTTGTTATTTTGAGTTTAGTCATAATAAATGGTTCAAATGGCTCTGAGCACTATGGGACTTAACATCTATGGTCATCAGTCCCCTAGAACTTAGAACTACTTAAACCTAACTAACCTAAGAACAGCACACACATCCAAGCCCGAGGCAGGATTCGAACCTGCGACTGTAGCGGTCACGCGGTTCCAGACTGAAGCGCCTAGAACCGCACGGCCACACTGGCCGGCGTCATAATAAATCAAATTGTTATTTTGTACAGAACTTTCATTCTGTGAATCGGTAAAGCAACCCTTTCATTTCTCACTTCGTTAATGAAACTCTCCTTTATCTAATTAATTTTTATTGTATTAAATTATTGCAGGTGCCAAACTCTTTTCTACTCCACTTGCAGGGTCTATTACAGTCAGTTCGCGTTTCTTCTTAATCCATGTGCAACAGCAAAAGTCGGAATTAGAAAAGGGGGGGCTTAGAGCATCATTTTCATATGAAGATTCTAGAAGAATTTAGTGTTAAATACACTGCTAGCACCGGCACCTCGCAACTCTAGGAAGGTTCATTCTGTAGAGGTGGGCGTAGATAGCTAGCCGTCTTCTTCTGATGGCATCGGTAGGTTTTCTTGGTGTAGGAACAGTCTTTCTTTTAGTTTTGGTTAAATTTATTGGCTTTCGGGTCTTGCCCACACAGCGATATCAAGAGGGGAAAGTCAGTTATGACGGTACCAACACAAGAACAACACAACACCCAGTTCCCGAGCGGAAAAAAAATCATCGACGCGGCCGGGAACCATCGAAACCAGCCTCTTTCCTCAGCAATTCGCCGCGCTGACTGCGCAGTTACGGAGGCGGTCTAAGTATAGTTCACAATTAGGTTTGTGTTATCGTCCCCTCTCTGGTAGTATCCTTGGTTCCATTATCTTCCCAGTAATTTCCTATCTTATAATTCGAGGGCTCTTACTGGGCTTTTATTGGTTAGGGATAGGTTCTATGCTGCATAGAGCACAGACGGTCTGATATTGTGTTGTAGTGTCTTAGCATGATATTCATCGATATATGTTTCGAGGCTTAAATATTTCTGCAAGCACAGAATGTCGTATCTTGTTTTATTTTCGATTGTACGAGATCAAACGTTTCACTAAGATCATCTGAGATTCATTCTCCAAGGAACATTTCGGGTTTGGTTCTCTTTATACGTTCGGAATCGCTGACACTCATCGTTCTAGGAGCGTCATAAGTACTGGTAATGAATTCAGTCTTTCCTCTGCTGATCAACAGATCTTTTTTCTCTACTGATAAATGCAGCGCTTGGAGTTGCATAGAAGCCTCTTGCATGTCACTTCCCAGTATGGTCAGGTCAGCAGCAAAATTCGGGCATGGGATCCTTATGTTGAGTACTTTGATCCCCGTCCTAAAACCGGTGTCCACCGTAGAGATCTAGTACATTCCCTAACGACTTTTTCAGGACATAAATAATTACATGAAATACCGTATCCTTTCTTCACCCGCTGATCGGAAAAGTCTCTGAGAGTTGTCTTCTAAACTTTGGTTTGGTGTTGTACAAGGGGGCTTTCACCAACCTACTGAGTTTTTCGTCGGTTCTATTCCAGAGAGAGTGGTTCTATCCGACTCTGCTGAAGAGACCCGTTTTTTCTGCTATTAAATGCATCTTACGTGCCATTTGCCAGTAAGGTCAGGTCATTAACAGAACTCAAGCGTGAGATCCTAAGGTTCTGTTCTTTGATCACCATTCTTATTCCGATATTCGCTGTGGGGAGAACTGGTCCATTCCCTGATGACTTTTTCCACTACATAAATTCACTGAAGAGCCAAAGACACTGATACACCTGCCTAGTATCGTGTAATGCCCCGGTGAGCACGCAGAAGTGACGCAACACGACGTGACATGCACTCCACTAATGTATGAAACAGTTATTGAGGGAATTGACACCATGAATCCTGCAGGGCTGTCCGTAAATCCGTAAAAGCACGAGGAGGTGGAGATCTCTTCTGAACAGCACACTCCAAAGCATCCCAGATATGCTCATTAATGTTCATGTCTGGCGGGTTTGGTGGCCATCGGAAGTGTTTAAACATATAAAAGTTGTCCTGGAGCCACTGCGTAACAACCATGGACGTGTGGGGTGTCGCATTGTCCTGCTAGAGCTGCCCAAGTCCGTCGGAATGCACTGAAAGGGTACAGTACCGCCTGACATTGAAAATAGGTACAACATACTTCATTATTTTTGTCAGAACAACACATTTTTTTGTAAAAATAACTCAATTTCAATTAATACAGCGAAGCTGGATACGTGTGTGGGAAAGAATGACAATTTATTTATTTAATTGATCACATGTGCACTCCCACAAAATAAATCCCTACATCCAGTTTGGTGAGATCTGTGAAATGAATGAATGTATGGTCGTCTGCTAACTGCAGATAGTGAATGTGAATATATGATCATCTTTGAGACGGTACTTGGGTCACCTTTGGTGGGACCAAAGAGATGGAATTTACCTGAGCTTTGAGCGCCTGAAATGCGGCTGACCAATACGGTAGCAAGGTGCTCCTCACTTCGGCAGAGGTGCGAGAGGACCTGAAGAACGGCCATGTTTCAGCACTCTGTCGCTGGATCTTGTGCTGTTAAGACCTGTCTTAGGTTTGCTCTGTAAAGACAAAAGAGTGGAGACATGGTATGCATGTGGAATATTTAAGAGTAGTTTGAAATAATAATTTCTCTATTTCAGGAACTTTTGTGGGGAGAATTAAATGTCAGGCAGGTAATGTTAATGGGATCGTAGTAATCTTCGGAAGTGACCAACGGTCACAATGAAACCACGTGTAGCAATAAGTTGAAATACTTCCATGTGCTTAAGTTAAGCTGAATTACTAGCGTGTGTACTATAAGTTGAAATATTTAAGAAATGGCCTGTGCAGAAATTGAAATTAGAGGCGAGTACTTCCACGTGGTGAGTATTGTGTGAGTCTCAATCTGTGTATGAGACAAAGGATAAAGAGAAGTACTCATCCATGGTATCAGTTGAGGAATCGTGTTTGTGATGAATATGTTCTTAATATTACTTTGCGTGATATGTTTTCGTGTGACGATTGATTCAAACTATAATACTCTGAGAGAGAAACAAGGTGAGTTAGCCGTCTATCCAGCAACGCCACTTGGCTTGCATTGCACAGGAAGACGTGCATATATCTCCAGAGTTCATAGTAGGAAAGTAGAATTACAAAGTGGGGCAGTGTCGTGTGAAACTGGGATAAATATTAATTGAAGTGGGAAAGCTGAAAGTGATAATGTTGTGACTAATCCCTGTGTTGTATTTCATGTTGTAGTGTGGTGTATGTCATGTAATTCAAGTATGTGTGATTTGCATGGGAGAGTAGCAAGGTAGTTTCAGCGGTAGTGGGTTATGCGTGTTCCTTTTGTACCGCTCGGTCTGGAGGAAAGTTTCGTGATGATGGTTGTGAGAGTCGAAGTGTGAGATATAGCAAAAGATCCACCATCCTATCCAGAAAGTGCACGGTAGCGTTAAATAATTACGAGACCATAAGATAGAGAATCACCAATGTAAAGCCATGCCCACTGGGCGGAATTTCTCATGTGTTATTGTTGTAGGTTATAGAATTTGTATGTTTAGGTTATAGAATTTATCGGAATAAATAAGATAGTGAAAAGAAAAAGATTGGTGGCCTTTTCCTTCGAATTGTATGTTGTCATGATATCCAGAATTTATAATGTGTGCGCCACTCATATTCAGTGCGATGGCCACGTGTTGATAAAAGCCGTTAAATAAAAAAAAAAAAGAAAATGTGGTATTGCCAGTGCGTAGTGAACAGTCGGAGTTCTGTAAATTACTGATAGTCAGTGTGCGTTTCCGTTGCGTATTATTCATATAGGAGGATAATTTGTAACTTAATCGTGAGCACGAGAGTTCACGTTACTTGATAAATAAGAATGAATCCACTCGCTTGGCAGACCACTCATCTTGCAGGCCTGACTGCTTGATGCCACAGTATGAGCAAGGCATGTGGGTGCCTCTCAGCACAATGGACACGAATGGATGCAGGTGATCAGACAGAATGCTAACGTACATGTCACCTGTCAAAGACGTATGTAGCCACTATCAGGGGTCCCATATCACTCTATCTGCACACCCTCCACCAGCTTGAACAATCCCCTGCTGATATGCAGGATCCATGGATTCATGATATTGCCTACTTACCTACAAATGTCCATTCGCTCGATACAAATTGAGAAGAGACTCGTCCGACGAGGCAACATGGTTCTAGTCATCAACAGCCCAATCTCGTTGTTGATGGGCAACTGCAAGGCGTAAAGGCTTGTGTCGTGCAGTAATCAAGGATAAACGAGTGGGTCTTTGGCTGCAAAAGCCCATAGCAGTGATGTTTCGTTGATTGTGTCGCACTTTGACACTTGTAGATGGCCCAGCACTGAAATATGCAGAAATTTGCGGAAGGGTTGTACTCCCATCACGTTGAAAGATTCTCTTCAGCCGGCCGGTGTGGCCGAGCGGTTCTAGGCGCTTCAGTATGGAACCGCGCGACCGCTACGGTCGCAGGTTCGAACCCTACCTCGGGCATGGATGTGTGTGATGTCCTTAGGTTAGTTAGGTTTAAGTAAAATTCTAGGGGACTGACGACCTCAGAAGTTAAGTCCCATAGTACACCGAGCCATTTGAACCATTTGATTCTCTTCAGTAGTCGTTGGTCCTGGTCTTGCAGGATCTTTCTCCGACAGCAGAGATGTTGGAGATTTGATTTTTTACCGAATTCCTGGTTTTCACGATACACTTGTGAAATGGTCGTACGGGAAAATCCCCACTTCGTCACAACGTCCAACGCTTGTGCTTGTGCTCCGACTACAGCACCACGTTCAAAGCCACTTATATCTTGGTAACCTGCCATTGTAGCAGCAGTACCGATCTAACAACTGCGCCAAAAACCTGTTGTCTTATACAGGGGTTGCCGACAGCAGCGCCTTATTCTGGCTGTTTACATATCTCTCTATTTGAATAGGCGTACCTACACCAGTTTCTTTGGCACTTCAGTTAATATTACTTACCTCACCCTAGTATTGGTTGGGAAACAAAGTTGTCCTCGGAACTTTAGATTGGATTTGACTGTTCGTAGAATCTTAGTGCTCTTGCAAAGAGATTGGTTCTATCTATGGAGACATACGCCTTTTGGTACCCACAGTAGCTACCCATTGTCTTCCTCGTTGCTCGCTGCTCTGGAGGTTGGTCTTGAGGTTTTTTATTTGACCAATACAAGATTTCGATGCTCTGAAACCTGCTTGATACTTCCCTAACTCATTATTTTATTTTATTTTGGCAACATATTTCACCACCAGAATTCGCTCGGCTGGAAAAAGCGCCATCGCCAGAGCAGGCCTCACTGACGGAATCAGCGATCCAAAGTGAACTCTCTGCCCAAGGATGGACTCGCTTGGCTGCGGGACGCTCGGTCCCAGACACCTTGTTGTTCCCGCGGACCGGACGACTCGGCGGTCAACGGAGACGGGTGGCGGGCCGCTATATTTAACAGGAAGCTGGCTGACCCAGTTCGCTCCCAGTGCGCGCCCATCACAAATGTTGGCGGTCGATAGACTCCGTTATTAGTGCCGGCCAGATGCACGTGTCCGCGATAAATATCCGCCCGGCGCCCGACCGATACCGTCTCGTGCGTGTTTTGGGTGTCGCTGGGGCTGGAGTGGGGAGGAGGAGGGGTACTACTCTGCCCTCTCCTGCCCCTCCCCCTCCCCTCCCACGCGCCTCTAGTGACGTTAAGGGCTGAGGAGCAGTCGACTGTGGCTCGTAAACCTCCAGCGCCGCTAAATCGCTTTTAGCACTCAGCTGAGAGGAGGCGCTGCCAAAATACGACGTGCACACGCGCTGCAGCTCCCCACGGCACTGCTCGCGGGCCGTTTGTTTTTCGCCAAGTGTTCCCCATTTCTTCTGACGTTTACGAGATGCTCTCCAGTTTATTCGCAATAGAGCTGCGCCGTCTTCATAAGCGTGAAGTAGGGTCTCATAACACGCCCTGTATGTTTCTCCCCTGTCAACTTTCTTGATATTGTAAACACGTAAAGATGTCTGTAAATTTAATTTTTCGCTGCATCCGCAGCTAGCATATTAATAATCATTGTGCCATCTTGAAATCTAGTTGGAAGGTCTTGTGCAGCTTATTCCTCCAGCCAAATGACATCCATTTCTCGCTACCAAGCACTACGTATCTTTTCTTTTTCTCCTAAAGAGTAGTTTATTCCATACTGTCACAAGCTGCCGGAGACCATGTCCTCTTCCATGTCAGTCTCGCCTCTGAATAACGCTCACACCCATTGTCCACAAGTATTTTTTGCGTAACGATATACTGACAAGAACAAGGGTCAGGAATGGTCTGAATGATGGGACGTTATTTTAAGGAATATCTTCCAAGGTAATTGAGGGAGCTATAGAAGGTAAAAACTACATGGGAAGGGAGATGATAATATATCCACCCCCGCCTCACCACACACACACACACACACACACACACACATACACACACACACACACACACACACACACACACACACAAACTAAACAAACGAACAAAGCTTTTGCTCTTTACAGCTCCCTAAAATATCATGGAAGCTATTTCATGACATCTTAACAATTGTTGTACCAACGTCTAACACCTCATTTTTCAAGGTATTGCTTTTTCTGCATGTTGCATTCCTCGTCGATTCAGCGGACAACCTGCTCTTTTCTGTTCCGAGTCTAGCACTAGAATAAGACGAAAGTTTTTGCTTTATAATTACGAACAGAAGTACTTCAGAAACGAAAACATTCGTGTGCTTTTTCTTGTGTTCGATCCACAGATCAAAGAAAAGTAAAAATAACGGTTAACTCTGAAAGTTAGGTACCGCTATAGCATCTATTGAAACTTAACTACATTATACAACCTAAAACTCAGAATAAAGTAAACATGATGGCATTGTCACGCAGAAGTAATTTGAATGCATACTAGAATTTTAAAATGTAGGAAATGAGTAAGTGAGCTTAGAATACCATGAATAATGCCACTTTGAAGTGTTAGTGTCGCATACGCTGGGTCATGTGCTGTCGATTAGTTAGATATTTGCACGTTTCATGCTCCATAATAGTGCATAATACTGTGCAATGTCAGCTAATTCAATTCCTAACAAACCTTCTCAGTGAAAAAAAAGCCTCACATTTTACATTAATCTTATATCTCAAAGACTTTGCAACATACATGTAGCAGTCATAGATCACGTCATGGGGAACAACTTTTGTTAGATACAAAATGTTCGCTGCTGATTTCCATCGACGTTAGGTGTCGTTTAAAATGGTTATGCTCCTGACAGATGGCAGTGCGTAGGCACTCTGCAGTTTTCATATGCGATGTGTGTTGCCTACCATCCACTCATCTCCTCTGCGTGAAAAATGGTAGGTCCAGCGAAATTGACGTCCCTGATTCACTTATAAAATATCTTTCTGTTATTGAAGACACTCACTCATGACACCTCATCGTCATAGGGCTTGCAAATGCTATAGAACGTCTAGCATCGCTGGGAATCGTCAGCGAACATTTCATTGTTCTCCACGACCTGATCTGTCACTATTATACATTTGTTGCAAAAACTTTGAAATCCTTGCATGTCCCGCAATTCTGTGGCGTAGGAGTTATCAAGTAGCTGTTGTCTGGGACAAATTTCACTGCCTGTAAAACTGTTAACATCGCTGGGTAAGTGGTCAAAGTGTGTTGTGGATAAATACCATTCTGTGGCACATGAAGGATGATCGATGGGTAGTACAAGTTACTTTTCCTTGTAGTATAAAGTTTATGAATAATACTATTATTTTCGTTGAGGCCAAAAACCGATTGCGATTTGTGGTAGAGTGAGAGCATGAGCAAGTAGTGTTGTTTTCGAACTGCGACTGATTGATAACAACAAACATAATAAGCGAGCAAACTTACTGTAGGGATGTTGCCAGTAAGCTGAAACGTTTCAAGAGCCGTCGACAAGAGGCTCTAGACAGGCCTGCACATATCTTCCCAGAATGTGGAGCTATGAAACATTAGTGAGAGAACGCAAGAGAAATAAATCGGTTTTTTTACACTTTCTCATCAGAAGTCTTCTAGGTATTATAAGCATTTAGGATATTCTGTTTGTGCAATATCAGTCGACTGTGGAAAAGTATGTGTTTGTCAGGCAGCACTGTGGAAATTTCATTATATGAATGTGAGAACAGACTAAGATTATGAAAGAACTATTACCTTTCCGATGATCTTTCGATGGAAAACCACCCATGTGATGCGGAAATATATTCTGTCAAGAAGAACAGAAAGATTGTCCTATCGGAAACACTGGAAATCAACAAACGTATGACAAAGAATACCAGCATCATATTAAATGAACACACTTCCCCTGTATTGCATTAACTTTTAGTCACAAGTTACTAGATAAAAATTGTAATTTCAGCTTTATTTTTTAGGTTGTTAAATGTACCTCCTCAAAGAAATGCTTTGTTTCTTTTTATAGTTACATAACCGTTTTTGCGTGACATAATAAAAGTAATACTTTCCTATTTAAACGTTATATATTTTTTTATCTTTTTTGTCTTCAGTACAAATCATATATGTGTAAATCACGCGTCATTTTACCTGTGTTTACGACATTTAGTTGTCGCCTTACGGTGGTGTAAGAAACCGAAAGCCGGCTTATGACCAAAATAAATATAATTTTGCATAGCATTAGGTAGTGTTTCCTCCTTAATATTGCTGCCGCACCATGTCCCTCGAAGCATCGGCGGAAAATTTTGTTAGTATTCTGTTTAGACTCTTGTGTGAGGCATAATGCAGTATAGAACTGCTTGCACTGCGTAGTAGATGTGCTGTGGTGCTGATGAGCATGAGAAGAAATTCATCTGACAGGAGACAAGCATTGTGTTGTCATCTCGTAGGGTCAAATCAAGTATTATATCAAGAATGTCGTCTTTATAGACATGCGTAGTCTGAGTTTCAATGGGGAGGACGTGGGGCCCTGTGCGCCTACTAAACATTTTCCTCTCCTCACAGAAGCACTGATGAGACGTTGGCTGCACACTAAGAGAATTAATCCCTAGATGCGGAGAAGAGGCGCCTACGTAAGTTTTTATTCCTCGCCTGGTGCCGACAAGGAACAAGATAATCCAGTACCGCAAGCGTAACTTGGCGGGTTGCCAATGCTGGAGCATAATTACGAAATAAAGCAAAATGCCCAGCCATTCTCTCGTTCTTGTGTCGTGTTACCTTGGACTGTCGACACTTTCCTTTTTCTTCTTGTTATTGTTTGGACTCAGCGCAGCCTCTGTTTGTATTTTCTCCGTATATTTGTTGTGGTAGGCCATTTTCCTGATATTGTAGTAACACTTGGACTAAGAGCTGTGTGAAAGGAAGGTAATGCAGTACCGTGGTAGATGCGCGGACTGAAAATGCAATTCTTACACTGTTACTCACACCCTGCTTTCCTCGAAAGCGTATCTGCTTGCTATTGTAGTACGCGTAACCTCTCAGGAACTGGGACACAGTGTCCTGTCAGAGACATCTATTATGCTGGCCGACTATACCTCAGTTTTACATTTCTCCATCGCCTATACCTTCCGCGTCATCAGGGGATCCGTTACAGGTATTGCACTCGATACAGATGGAACGTACACTATGATGCCTAATACGATGTAGAAAAAACGTTGGCATTCAAAACAGTTTCCAGTCGTCTAGAAACGGATAAATATAGATCCAGTAAGGATTTCAAGGGAATCTTCTACCATTCTTCCTGCGACATAGTGGCACGTAAAGATAAGAATGATGGAGGTGGTTAGCAATCTCCCACCCTTCTCTCCAAAGTAGACCAAGCGACACTTCATCCTCGTGTTCACTAAACCAGTCCAGGGCGATGGGAACAAAGTTCAGAGGGAGCCTTGTCGTCTTGGAACACAGCATCATCAATGAAGAACAAAAATTCTGCCTTAGGATATACCTGATCAACCAAAATGCTCGATGCAGTCCTTCATGCGCCCAATTGGAGCTCAAGGAACACGACGATCTGGCTGCCTGCAACATCACCGAACTCTTGATGTGATTCAATCTTGGGACGTAAGGTTGACCAGAAGCTGGAAACAGGGTACAATTAAACTCATCCAACCAAATGACTTTCTTTCATTGCTTCGTACTCCAAATTTTATGGCTTCGGGGCATCACGTTTTCCTTTTGAATCACTGATGAGTGGTTTTGAAATTTCATCTCGCTCTGCAATTCTCTGCATATGGAGTTCCCTTTGTGTTGTTTTGGTGCTGACAAGATCTGCGAGTCCGACATTTAGTTCTGCACTGACTATTGCAATTTCGTCTTACTTTTCTTCTTGAGATACCGATCACTCAACACACATTTTTGCCCACGTTGTCACTTAGCAGATGATGTTTTCCGCTTTCCCCATATGCGGTACAAGATACCGCGTCGGTGCCTCTTGAAACACCAAACACTTCGGTTAATATGGTTACGGGGAAGGATAGGTGGGGAGGGGGAGGGGGAGGGGGAGGGGGAGGGGGAGGGGGAGGGGGAAGAACTCACCATATGAGCACCAACAATTTTTCTACTTTGCAATTCTCTTAGCTCGGACATAGTACACTCACAACGACACATAACACTATTACGACCACGTACAGCGCCTGCACAATGTCCACATGGGATTGCTGACCGGGAGGCCCCAACCGGGGATATTCGGCCACCGATAGTGAGTCTTACTGCAGTCGACGCCCCACAGGGCGGTTCGCGTGCCGGTGAGGCGGATGAAATGATGATGAGGACAACACAACACCCAGTCCGCGAACGGAGAAAATCTCCAACGCGGTCGGGAATCGAACTCGGGCCCGCTCTATGGGAAGCAAGCACGTTACCATCCAGCTAAGCAGGCGGACATTATGTCGGAACTAAGTGAATGCAAACGCGGGCGAAATATTGGTGCACCTATGGCGTGTGCTTCCGTAAGGAAAGGACCCGAGTTGTTTGGTTTTTCAGGAGTCACCATATCGACGATTTATACAGCAACAGGGAAAGCGAAGAAAACATCATCCGCTAAGTCACAACGCGGACGAAAGTCTATGTTGAGTGATCGTGTCAGACAGTTTCTGAAGACAATTGCGGTAAAAAATAAGACTGAGACAGCTTCAAGTCATTGGAGGATTGAATGTCGCACTTGTGAACCCTGTCAGCACCAAAACAATGCAAAGAACTTTCTATAGGCAGGGAATTGTAGAGTGAGGTGGAATTCAAAAACTACACAGCAGCGACGCTAATGGCCTTAACAGGAAAACGTGGTCCCAAAGCCATAAAACCTGGAACATGGAGCAATGGAATAAAGTCATTTCGTCGCATGAGTCTTGTTGCACACATTTTCCAACTTCTAGTCGAGTTTATGTCCCAAGTGTGGAACATGGCTGGGTTTCGATGATGATTTGGGAAATCATAACGTGGTATTCCATGGGCGCTGAGGCTATTCTGCAAGTTTGCATTACTGGGAAGAACTGTGTAACTGTGCTGACTGGTCAGATCCATCCCAAGGTACAATATTTGTTCCCCAATAATGATGCTGTGTTCCAAGATCACAGGACCTCTGTTCACACAGCTCGTATAGTCGAGCATGAATTGTCTCATCTCCTTGGCCACCACCGTCACTATATCTAAATATTATTGAGCCTTTTCATCCTACTTTCGAGAGAAGGATGCGTGTTCACTGTCCGCCACCATCATCGTTACCTGATCTTGCTGGAAGAATCGTATGAGATTCCCTTGAAAACGATGTACGAGATGACTGAAAGCTGTTTTTGAAAGTTACCGCCTAAACCGAATGTGGTTTTTGTGTTTCCATGTTTCTGTCCAACCCCTGTGTGTCACAGGCGAACACGAGGCAGATTCTTCAAACCTTAATGTTGTAAGTATTATTAAAAATCAGATTGCGTTGCGCTAAAAAGTATTGTGTGTCAGTTTAAGCACAGTCATGTATAAATTTTTCAAAAGGGGACGTTCCAATGTGACTTTTGACGTATCTCGAGAAAAGCTTACGGTCCATCCTATTTTGCCAAAAACCACGAATATTGCCGATGTAACGTTTTGTAGAACTACGAGAACATACCAAAAAATTTGTTTTTCAACAAGACCAGTGCGGTGGTGGCTGGGTGTGAACAAATGTCTTAACAACTAGCTGCCTCAACGTTGGATCGGTGGTTTTGCGTACGGATCTCGCACTGCACAATTAGCCTGCAATGTCTCTCGATCAGACTTTTGGGGCTCGTTAGACACTCCCTTCATGTGGCTGCCTTTTCAGCTGTTTCAGATGTACTGCGACGCTGTACAGCAACAGCAGTGAATTGCAGTAACTCCAGTCACCCTCTCACAAGCAGTAGACGAGTTGGAGTATCATCTACTGTCTGCCACGGGTCCAGTGGAGAGCACTTTGAACATTTGCGGTTCTCGATGGAAACTTTAATCGTAAACGTAAGATGTGTGAATTACCTAGCTCTCGTCTGTGAATAAACTTCTCTGGCTCTATCAAATTACTTTGCAGAGGTCCCGCCACATACTATGTGGGGTGCCTCCTGACGAAAAAGTGGCACCCGATTGTAACACGGAGACGGAAATTAACAGCTCAAGCAGGATGGCTTCTATGTTATTTCACGCCACAATTTCAATATTGGCATGGCCTTTATATTGTTTGACGCCAAAGTTTTAATATTGCAATGTAAGTTTGGTTCAAATGGCTCTGAGCACTATGGGACTTAACAGCTGAGGTCATCAGTCCACTAGTACTTAGAACTACTTAAACCTAACTAATCTAAGGACATCACACACATCCATGCCCGAGGTAGGATTTGAACCTGCGACCGTAGCGGTCGCGCGGTTCTAGACTGAAGCGCTTAGAACAGCTCGGCCACTCTGGCCGGCGCAATGTAAGCTGTTGTAGAACAGTTCTTGGAACTTGAAATATTTTTTCAAATACTCGAACTGTGGGGCACTAATGGCACAGAATAAATTAAATTTTCCGTTGACTTGTGATATACAAGCTGCGATATTTAGTACACAGTAATGCCACCTCTAGCATCAACAATCGCTCTAAACCGGCTAGGTACCTAGTCGAAATGAGTAATAGGCAGTTGATGGTACGCCTTTCCATGTGCTTCAACAATCTGCCAGAGTTCATTGGCTGGCGAGTGCTGACGTGTCAGTCTCTAGACAACGCATGACCAGACGTTTTGAATGGGTCGGAGGTCTGGAAAGCACGATGACTGGTGCGACAGTCGAAAACCTTCTGTGTCGATGTACCTGAGGACAGCAAGGGCTACTTGCCGTATTGTGTTGTTCTGTTGGAAGATAAGGCCACGGAAACTTTGTAATCGGTGCTCAGCCATTCATCTTGAACCATCGGATACGTAACGGCTGCTGTTCGAATTACCGGCTACGCGAACCGTTGGTGACCGTGCTGTGTATCGAATGGCAACCCTCAACGAGACGCCAGATGCTGGACTCGTATTTTGATGGCGGATGCAATGCAATCTTGGAGTGTGAGTTCTGCTCGACGGTGCTACGCACGGATATGCCCACCGTGCTGCTTTGTATAGAACCGGGGTACATTAAGAAGGGATTGCGCGGTGCTACTCGTGTGTCCTGCGTCACCGCTGGGCCCGTCTTTTCTGCTCACGCTTGATGTAAAACAGCGCCGACAGTCCGTGCTGCTCCAGTCGTCGCTTTATTGACGCTTGTCTTGCTACAAATAATTCCAATTCCTAATTGATGACACGTGACGTGACTGTACGACCTAGCAGGGCCGGGAGAAAGATACACTATGTGATCAAACGTATCCGGACACCATGTTGAAAATGACTTCCAAGTTAATGGCGCGCTCCGTCGGTAATGCTGGACTTCAGTATGGTGTTTTCCCACCCTTAGGCTTGAAGACAGCTTCGACTCTCACAGGCACACGTTCAATCAGGTGCTGGAAGATTTGTTGGGGAATGGCAGCCACTCGTCACTGAAGTGCTACACTGAGGAGAGGTATCGATGTCGTTCGGTAAGGCCTGGCACAAAGTCGACGTTCCAAAACATCACAAAGGTGTTCTGTAGAATTCAGGTCAGGACTCTGTGCAGGCCAGTCCATTACAGGACCGAGCGAGGTGGCGCAGTGGTTAGACACTGGACTCGCATTCGGAAGGACGACGGTTCAATCCCGCGTCCGGCCATCCTGATTTAGGTTTTCCGTGATTTCCCTAAATAAGTACAGGCAAATGCCGGGATGGTTCCTCTGAAAGGGCACGGCCGACTTCCTTCCCCATCCTTCCCTAATCCGATGAGACCGATGACCACGCTGTCTGGTCTCCTTCCCCAAACCAACCAACCAATCCATTACAGGGATGTTACTTCCTGTAATCATTCCACCACAGGCCGTGTATTATGAACGGGTGCGTGATCATATTGAAAGATGCAGTCGCCATTCCCGAATTGCTCCTCAACAGTGAGACGCAAGAAGGTGCTTAAAACAACAATGTAGGCCTGTGCTTTGTTGTTTTAAGCACCTTCTTGCGTCTCACAACAATGTAGGCCTGGGCTTCCGTAGAAATGTTGGAACACGTGAGGCAATACTAACCTTACGACTTATCTTAGAAGAAAGATTAAGAAAAGGCAAACCTACGTTTCTAGCATTTGTAGACTTAGAGAAAGCTTTTGACAACGTTAACTGGAATACTCTCTTTCAAATTCTGAAGGTGGCAGGGGTAAAATACAGGGAGCGAAAGGCTATTTACAATTTGTACAGAAACCAGATGGCAGTTATAAGAGTCGAGGGGCATGAAAGGGAAGCAGTGGTTGGGAAAGGAGTGAGACAGGGTTGTAGCCTCTCCCCAATGTTATTCAATCTGTATATTGAGCAAGCAGTAAAGGAAACAAAAGAAAAATTCGGACTAGGTATTAAAATCCATGGAGAAGAAGTAAAAAACTTTGAGGTTCGCCGATGACATTGTAATTCTGTCAGAGACAGCAAAGGACTTGGAAGAGCAGTTGAACGGAATGGACAGTGTCTTGAAAGGAGGATATAAGATGAACATCAACAAAAGCAAAACGAGGATAATGGAATGTAGTCAAATTAAATCGGGTGATGCTGAGGGGAATAGATTAGGAAATGAGACACTTAAAGTAGTAAAGGAGTTTTGCTATTTAGGGAGTAAAATAACCGATGATGGTCGAAGTAGAGAGGATATAAAATGTAGACTGGCAATGGCAAGGAAATCGTTTCTGAAGAAGAGAAATTTGTTAACATCGAGTATAGATTTAAGTGTGAGGAAGTCGTTTCTGAAAGTATTTGTATGGAGTGTAGCCATGTACGGAAGTGAAACATGGACGATAACCAGTTTGGACAAGAAGAGAATAGAAGCTTTCGAAATGTGGTGCTACAGAAGAATGTTGAAAATAAGGTGGGTAGATCACGTAACAAATGAGGAGGTATTGAATAGGATTGGGGAGAAGAGAAGTTTGTGGCACAACTTGACTAGAAGAAGGGATCGGTTCGTAGGACAAGTTCTGAGGCAACAATGGATCACAAATTTAGCATTGGAGGGCAGCGTGGAGGGTAAAAATCGTAGAGGGAGACCAAGAGATGAATACACTAAGCAGATTCAGAAGGATGTAGGTTGCAGTAGGTACTGGGAGATGAAGAAGCTTGTACAGGATAGAGTAGCATGGAGAGCTGCATCAAACCAGTCTCTGGACTGAAGACCACAACAACAGGCCTGTGCTGTGATAGTGCGACGCAAAACAACAAGGGGTGCAAGCCACCTCCATGAGAAACATGAACACACCATAACACCGCCGCCTCCGAATTTCCCTATTGGCACTACACACTCTGGCATATGACGTTCACCGGGCATTCGCCATACCCACACCCTGCCAACGGATCGCCACATTGTGTACCGTGATGTGTGCTGCTGGTCCCGGCGGAGGTTCCAGTCCTCCCTCGGGCATGGGTGTGTGTGTTTATCCTTAGGATAATTTATCTAATGTATTAAGATTTCACACTCATTTGAACATTTTTTGTACCGTGGTTTATCACTCCACACAACGTTTTTCCACTGTTGGTTTGTGGCTCAACAGCGCGATCATAAGCGCCCGTACACTTTCCCAATCTAAACACAGCTCAGTCTCGCTACATTTCATGAATGATGATGGAATGATGAGAACGACACAATGTTTACGCTCATTACACCAAGCGAGGCGTCGTTTGGCATTTACCGGCGTGATGTGTGGCTTATTAGCAGCCGCTCGACCATGAAATCCAAGTTTTCTCATCTGCTGCCTAACTGTCATAGTACTTACAGCGGATCCTGATGCAGTCTGGAATTCCTGCATGATGGTCTGGATAGATGTCTGTCTATTATACTTTATGGCCCTCTTGAACTGTCGGCGGTCTCTGTCAGTCAACAGAAGAGGTCGGCCTGTACACTTTTGTGCTACACGTGTCCCTTCACATTTACACATTGCTTTCACATCGGAAACAATAATGGACCTAGGGATGTTTAGGTGCATGGAGATTTCGCATACACACGTATAACACAAGTGACACACAATCACCTGACCACGTTCGAAATCCGTCAGTTCCGCGGAGCGCCCTATTCTGCTCTCTCACGATGTCTAATGACTACTGAGGTCGCTGATATGGAGTACCTGGCAGTAAGTGGCAGCACAATGCACCTAATATGAGAAACGTATGTTTCTGGGGGTGTCCGGATACTTTTGATCATATAGTGTACGTCTATCCTCAATCGTTCTAGTCCGCAGCTCGTGATCTAGTTGCTGGCGTTGCTACCTCTGGATCACGGGGGTCACGGATTCGATTCCCGGCCGGGTTGGGGATTTTTCTCTGCCCGGGGACTGGGTGCTTGTATCGTCCTCATCATTCCATCATCATTCATGAAATGTGGCGAGATTGAGCTGTGTTCGGATTGGGAAAGTGTACGGGTGCTCATGACCGTGCAATTGAGCGCTCCACAAATCAAACATCATCATCATCAAGAGTTCTAGTTTCCCGCGTTGACTATGACCCTCCTAAAATTATCGAGTCAATATTCGCCTGACACTGGTAAGATCGCGACAACGCGAGCAGCAGGACCACGTAACTAGAAGGTGAAGTCAAAAATAAAGGGACGTTTGAGAAAAGGAATATTTATTCTAATGTCAGAAAACTGAAACATACATTATTTTTCTATATAATCTCCCTGCATTTCAACACATTTTCCCTAGCGGTTCACACGTTTTATCATTCCGAAAGTAAAAAGGTTTTTGGTTGCACTGTATCAATTACTTCTGCATCGGTTGCAAACCTTCTTCCTCAGAGCGGTTCCTTCAAAGGTCCAAACATATGGAACTCGCTTGGAGACAGTTGTGGACAGTACAGCGGGTGTTCCAGCAGTTCAATCTCAACTCCTTCACTGTATAGGTAGCTCGTTTGGCAGAATGTGACCGAGCGTTACTTGCTGCAGGATGAAACCTTTTCGTAGTTTCCCACGTCGTTTGGGTCTGATTACAGGTTTCAGTTTAGTTTGCAGCACATCACAATAATTCTCTCTGTTCACAATTTCGCCTCTTGGTGTGAAATGAACGGTTACCTTACTTCCATGTCCCACAATTGTGTTAGCATGATCTTACCAGCTGATGGTTGACGTTTAAATTTGACTCTTGGTGATGATGGGGGTTTCCAAACCATGCTTGTAGCCTTACTTCCGGTTAGTGATGATACACCCGTGTTCCGTGTACAGTAAAGTTTTGCTGTAAAAAACCATCTCCTTCGCGATGATAACGGGCCAAATGTTTACGAGACGTGTCCATCCTTTGCGATGACCTCCCCAGTTTGGTTCCATAGGAACATACCACCAATTGTCCTCCCCGGTAGCTGAGTGGTCAGCGTGACGGATTGACGTCCTACGCTCCCAGTTTTGATTCCCGGCTGCGTCGGGGATTTTCTCCGCTCAGGGACTGGCTGTTGTGCTGTCTTCGTTATCGTTTCATCCCTATCGGACGTGCAGGTCGCCCAATGTGGCGTCGAATGTAAGACCTGCACCAAAGGCGGCCGGACCTGCCCCGCAAGGGCCTCCCGGCCAATGACGCCAAACGCTCATTTCCATTTCCACACCATCAATTTAAAAAAAAAAGTTCCCAAAAGACCCAAGGTTTTGGTCCTTTGGTCCCATGCAAAACACTTTTAATTTGCCAGTAAGTGTAACACCAACGCACACTCTACTGCAGCATGAAATGTTCATTTCATTATATTCTTGTGGAACTTACGCTAATCAATCCGTGATGATTTTTTAACAAAACTCTAGATACTAATAGATGTAATTTTGGTACCTATAGTAAACAGAATTTCAAGTTAGTGAGTACTTGGTCGAGGAGGACTAGACTTTTGCGAGACTCTGTGATGAAGTGCACAAGTGGTTCTACACACACACACACACACACACACACATTTACTTACTTACTTGTCGTTATGAACCAACGCGTAATGACTGTAAAAACCGGAACTTGCTAAACACTGTACTGCGCCAATATGTTGAGATGAGATGCAAAACTATGTGCCCTCAGGTTTGTTTCCATCAGGAACAGCGTGCCCCATGACCCTATTAATGGCATCCAATACAAGTGTAAGGGCAACATCGGTTGTAAAGTTTTAATCTGTGTGTGGTAGATTGCTTTAAACTACAATGTAACAGTCGTCAATGCAGTTTTATCCAAATCATGATGAATCATCGTACATGAAATCGCACGCGGATCCACGCTGACTATACAGATAACAAACAGTTAAACTCAGTTGTTTGTTATCTGCAATGTCAGTGTGATACCATGTGCTATTTTATTTATAATGAGTCATCATGAATGTGATATAACTGCAATGAAAATAGCTAAATAGTAGCTAAAATCAATTTGCAATAAATTGATTAAAATTTACGACCGATAGTGCCCTCACTCCTATCTTGGATCTGTTTATCTTTCGTCGAATTGGAATACAATGTTACTTATAATCCGTCTTGATTGCAAGAATGTTTATTCTCATGACCCGTTTCGGTTCCTCTAGAACCATCTTCAGATCTACAGTTTCGGTTACAGGAGTAACCCGTACACACATCAACCTGTGTGTGGACGGGTTACTCCTGTAACCGAAACTGCAGATCTGGAGATGGTCCTAGAGGAACCGAAACCGGTCATGTGAATAAACATTTTTGCAATCAAGACGGATTGTAAGAAACATTGCATAACCAGAGATTGCGGTATCCCGTCAGGCATTTTTTCAGTGCGCTGAGAACAGTTGCGTATTCATAAATATTCCTAACCAGTTTGCGATATAGCTATATTAAAAAGAGACAGAGAGAAAGAGACCGGAAACTTATGCTGCTGAATGTGATGCTCTTTTCCTCTTTTTTCCTTTTTCATATTTTGTTCCTACTAGGTCACTCCTAAGATTTATGCCTCCACCTGTTAGCTGAGCGCGCTCTTCATAGTTTTCAGCAAGATGCCGTCTGGTAGATTACAGCGCCGTTAGAAGCTGCATGCTGTGAGCTGATTTCGGATGCTGATTTCGTGAAGAGGCTCCAACAGTAAAGGCAATTAATCAGACCTTACCGTTCGAGCACTTATCTTTCTCTAACTCTCCACAGGCACTATTCATTAATTAAGAGCCTTTAGATATCTTGAATAGCCATTCATCTTTCTCAGCTACATACAAAGAAGCGTGGAAAATTGTAAAAATCTGACGAATGGCTATCCATTAACGTTAGACTCTATACCTGACTGAAACTTTGAGGCAATTATTTCGAATATTTCTTTATAATAAACTAATCAGACTCGCTTGCTGTGATGACTATTTTTCTTCGTCTAGAACTTGTCCTCTCCTTCGGCTGTTTAGGAGATTTGATCTCTGAGCGTAATCCAAGATGTGACATAGATTTCTATGTAGGGATACGCTTCTTGTCATTTGGAATAATTATTGACCATCAGTACAGATTCAGTTATCACATACAGCACGTCAAGGATCGATATATAAAATTAATACACTGATTATCACAATCAGGCAGAATTAACTGGAAGCTTAACTCTGAGGATCTAAGAATTTTCTACAGAGGAGCAATATCACGAGCCTTTAGAAATACGTCTCTTGCAGGGATTAAGGCTCTAAAATGACAGTATGACTGAAATAAGTACAAGTGATTGCAATAAAAATTAATATCAATATTATCAAAGATTACAAACCCTTGCCAAATGAAGAGCTGTGTATTCTGTTCTGCCTGGCACCAAGAATTATTAAAATCGAGGAAAAAGGGAATGAGTATAATTCCACGAAAAGTGAAAATATTGAACAACGATAACAACGTGCCCTTTGTCATAAATCTTCCCTTGCCCGCATAATATCGACGTTCTTAACGAAAGTAATAAACAGGAGTCAGTGCTTGATAAAAAAATTTACTAATGCGAATAAATTGAGCAAGGAGCAGGATCGGGCGAATCAGTTGTTGTCATCAACAAAAGCCAACCTACCACATTAATATAAACTGAGTAATAACTGCTCACACCATGAGGCGGAACTAATCATTTTAAAGGCTTTCCTCAAAAAGCTTAACACGTTAGACAGTAATACAAGCCCATAATAAAAGATTATATTGTTTGAGGTATTAATAATATCATAACAGTTAAATTTAAAAAGTAAAAAATAAATAAATAAAAATCTAATAGAATTTTAAAGAAATTTATGAATACAATATTGGTGAAGAGAAACTGGATTATAGACTTTACTTGGATAAAAGGTCCCCCACGTGTACATGGAAATTAATTGACAGACCAGCTAGGCAAAGAAGCATCCAGTTAGCTATATCAATATCCCATAACTTTAATGAGAGAAATGTCACTAAAAGAAGATCTGGGAGAATGGGAGAAAGAATGGCAACATAATACAAGACGATTAGTTAGAAAAGAATATTCTCCAACGGTTCAACAAAGACTGACGGTTAAATTAACAATATATGGCAAATTCGGAGCAATGATAACGCGGTAGGGAGAAAAGATGGCTTACTATCATCGATTCACAATGACCAATGATCTGCAGGGAAGTTTCGAACCTTCTTCTTCTTCTTGGGAATTTCAGAGGAAGAATTCGGCATTAATCTGTATGAATATCAAGAGGCAATTCTAAGCAAAAAAGAAATAGGAGAAAGATGCGTGAACGTATAGAAGAGCTAATAATGCAAATGAATTTGAAGGCAATATTATAGAAATGGAAAATGGAGTAAATGAAGATGAGATGGAAGATATGATACTGAAAGAAGAATTTAACAGACCACTTAAAAACGCAAGTGGAAACAAGACCCATGGAACAGAAATTTCCTTGGATTATTGAGATCCTTTCGAGAACTAGTCGTGGTAAAACTATTCCACCTGACGCTCAAGATCTACGAGACGGGTGAAAGAGCCTCAGACTTGAAGAAGAATGTAATAACCACAATTCCAAAAAAGGCAAGTGCCGACAAGTAATACCATCAAACGATTAGCTTAATAATTCATGGTTGTAAGATACTGACACGAATTGTACAGAAGAATGGAAGAACTGCTAGAAGTCGACCTCGGGCACGATCAATTTGGGTTCCGCATAAATGTAGCAACACAAGATACTATACTGACTCTAAGACTTATGAGATAGCTTAAAGAAAGGAAAACCTACGATTATGGCTATCGTAGATTTACAGAAATATTGACTGGACTACATTTGTTGAAATTTTGAAGGTTGTTAAGATAACATACAGGAAGAGAAAGTTTACTTACAAGTCGCACAAAAACCATATTGCACTTTTAAGAATCTAAATTTATGAAAATGGAGCAGCAGATGAGAAGGGAGTGCGACAGAGTAGTACCCTATCTCCACCGTTATTCAGCCCGTACTATGAGCAAGCAGTAAAGGAAGGCAACGAAAAATTTAGAGAGAGACTTAAGGAGAGAAAAAATTAAAACTGAGGTTTTTCGATGACACTTCAATTCTGCAATAGCGCAAAGGACTTGGAAGAGAGGTTGTACGGAATGGATAGTGTGCTGAAAAGATATTGTAATATGAACATCACCAAAATTAAAACATGGGTTTTGAAATGTAGTTGAACCAAATCAGGTGATGCTGATGGTATTAGATTAGGAAATGAGGCGATAAAAGTAGTGGATAATTTGCGCTGTTTGGGCAATAAAATAACTGATGATGGTTGAAGTACGGAGGATGTAAAATGTAGACTGTCAAAATAAAAAAAATAAATTCTGCAGAAAGAGGAGTTTGTTAAGATCGAGTATCAGTGAAATTAAGGAAGTTTTTCTGAAAGTATTTGACTGGAGTGTAGTTTTGTATGGAAGATAAAAGTGGATGATAAGCAGTTTAGACAAGAAGAGAAATGCGGTGCTACAGAATAATGCTGAAGATTACATGAGTAGATCGAATACTGATGAAGAGGTACTGAATCGAATTGGAGAAAAAATGACTAAAAGAAGACGTCGACTGATAGGACACAATCTGAGGTATCAGGGAATCGTACAGTTGACGTTGGAGGGAAGAGATAGGGGGTTGGTGGAGGAGATAGCTGGAAATTGTTGATGGAGACCAAGAGATGAATACAGTCAGCAGATGTAAATGGATATTATTCGGAGATGAAGAGACTTCCAGAGGATGGACTAGCATGGAGAGCTATAAATCAACGTGATTTACTTTTTTCAGGCTCCAGTTTGCATTTTTAGCTCAAGTGCGGTTATATATATATATATATAGCTTCCCAAACTAAAAGACGCTTGGTCCAGCAACTACACAATACCACTAGTAACAAATATAGGATGCTTTAAATATGAATCTATCATTTATTGCTAATTAAAAATATTACGTCTGATTAGGAAATAAAATTATTGGTTACTTCCGAGATGTGCCGACACTCATGAAAATAATTGTAACATTGATTGGAGCTTTTTTGCTAGCAACACTCTAACACCTCATTTTAGTACGTTGAGAGGGCAAAACTCATGGTGAGGTATTGGATGTGGTACTAACAACGATCCCTTCTCTGTTGATGAGGCATATGCTGTATATCTGTTTCCGTGCAGCCTCGCCGGCCGAAGTGGCCGTGCGGTTCTAGGCGCTGCAGTCTGGAACCGCGAGACCGCTACGGTCGCAGGTTCGAATCCTGCCTCGGGCATGGATGTGTGTGATGTCCTTAGGTTAGTTAGGTTTAACTAGTTCTAAGTTCTAGGGGACTAATGACCTCAGAAGTTGAGTCCCATAGTGCTCAGAGCCATTTGATTTTGAACCGTGCAGCCTCACATTCAAATAGGCTGCGGCCGAACTCAGAATAGGCCGTCGACGGCACACTATGCCTCTGTGGAGGCGATGTGATGCCCTTTAGTGAAACGCATGCGGTCGTCGTGTGCGGCGATTTATTCGTGTGCGAAAAATATCTGTGCTAGTCTGAAGATACACCCTAAGACACTATTGACCTCGAAACTCGAATTTATTCTGTTTTCTCCGATAAGATATGAGAACCGATTTACGATGGAAAAAAATTAGTTCCAATTTTGGCCACCAGGCGCAAGTCTGATTGCAAGAAAACACACGGAAATGTTTCCATATGTAATGGATAAGGAACGGGACGTGGGCAGAAAAGATCAAACATGTGGGAAGACATAATGATGACTTCATTATTAATCATTATTTACATTATTTTCCCAATACGAATAGCAGGAACGTCGGCAACCTGCTGCATCCGTAAAACGACGTGATCAATAGCTGCTCGTAGCAATTCCGGCGGAATCTGAGCAACGTGTTCCTGTATACTGAACTTCAGATCAGGGACCGAATGTGTCCTTGGTAAACGCGTTCTTTTAGATTCGCTAGAACCGAAAGTCACAGAATTCAGTTGAGATCATGCATCTGGAAAACCTCTGGAGATAATATGTTCGTGGAATGTTGCTTTAAGAATATCTTTCACTGGGCGAGCGACATAGTGTGGTTTCCACACAGCAGCTCCCTTCCAAAGCAGGAATCACATGCTGTACTCGACAACGTGAAGACGTCACGGTACACCTGGCAGGCCCCATGAGTGTATTCTCTTGAAAGAAGAACGGACCGATAGTAAAGGTGCTTGAGAATCCACGCCACACTGTCACATAGGGAGACTGCAGTGGCCCTTCATGCACTACGGTCGGTTTAACAGTGCCCTAAATTCGACAGATCTGTATATTCACGGCGCCCCGCATTGTGAAGTGTGTCACGTCATTCCATAGAATATTGCCCCACCACACGTGAATAGCTTCGATCGCTGTCAGAAACAGAAGAGTAAATTCAGAAGTTTTCTGCAGATTATGAGGTTCAGTTACTGCAGCGTGTAAATCTTGTACGGGCCCCAGTGTAAAACGAGCCGCAAAACTTTGCTTAGTATTGGCCATGGGCTAGACACTATACAAGCTCTAGCACTACCCGGGACATGTGCCGAATGATCAGTCACGACAACAACAACCTCGTCAATAACTTCCTCTGGGATAGAACGCCTTCCTCTTCCAGATGCCACATGAGTCTCACCTGTGTTTTCGAACTTCATCTTCTGTAGATGATTTAATGACAATGGGCCGCTCCTCAGAAGTTTCAGTCGGCGATACTCTGTCAATTCAGCACTGTTCACTTAGAACAGATTCACTAACAGCGGACGGCTAGTCAAATGGTGTGACGTCATGTCGTCTACAAACTGTATACAGTGCCAGATTTCTATCTGGTGCCAAAATTCGAACAAATTTTTTTTCCGTCGTGAATGGGTTCCTTGTTAACGCATCAGCATATCCACCAAGTTTTGCCGCCATACGATAATTGTAGGCTACACTGGACCTCCGAGAGTAGTAGCATATTATAACCAACCAGTATCTTGCACCGATTTCTGTACGAGGTGCATTCAAGTTCTAAGGCCTCCGATTTTTTTTCTAATTAACTACTCACCCGAAATCGATGAAACTGGCGTTACTTCTCGACGTAATCGCCCTGCAGACGTACACATTTTTCACAACGCTGACGCCATGATTCCATGGCAGCAGCGAAGGCTTCTTTAGGAGTCTGTTTTGACCACTGGAAAATCGCTGAGGCAATAGCAGCACGGCTGGTGAATGTGCGGCCACGGAGAGTGTCTTTCATTGTTGGAAAAAGCCAAAAGTCACTAGGAGCCAGGTCAGGTGAGTAGGGAGCATGAGCAATCACTTCAAAGCTGTTATCACGAAGAAACTGTTGCGTAGCATTAGCTCGATGTGCGGGTGCGTTGTCTTGGTGAAACAGCACCCTTCCCGGACGTTTTTGTTGCAGTGCAGGAAGGAATTTGTTTTTCAAAACATTTTCGTAGGATGCACCTGTTACCGTAGTGCCCTTTGGAACGCAATGGGTAAGGATTACGCCCTCGCTGTCCCAGAACATGGACACCATCATTTTTTCAGCACTGGCGGTTACCCGAAATTTTTTTGGTGGCGGTGAATCTGTGTGCTTCCATTGAGCTGACTGGCGCTTTGTTTCTGGACTGAAAAATGGCATCCATGTCTCATCCATAGTCACAACCGACGAAAAGAAAGTCCCATTCATGCTGTCATT
The DNA here is from genome assembly GCF_021461395.2 of Schistocerca americana. NCBI lineage: Eukaryota > Metazoa > Arthropoda > Insecta > Orthoptera > Acrididae > Schistocerca > Schistocerca americana. The sequence goes on from NC_060124.1 coordinate 37,041,112, forward strand.
GCGCGTCAACATTGCTTGGCAACATGCCACACGGGCACCCATGTGGTCGTCCGTCAGCATTCGTGGCACCCACCTGGATGACACTTTTCGCATTTTCAGGTCGTCATGCAGGATTGTGTGCACAGAACCCACAGAAATGCCAGCTCTGGAGGTGATCTTTTCAACAGTCATTCGGCGATCCCCCAAAACAACTCTCTCCACTTTCTCGATCATGTCGTCAGACCGGCTAGTGCGAGCACGAGGTTGTTTTGGTTCGTTGTCACATGATGTTCTGCCTTCATTAAACTGTCGCACCCACGAACGCACTTTCGACACATCCATAACTCCATCACCACATGTCTCCTTCAACTGTCGATGAATTTCAATTGGTTTCACACCATACAAATTCAGAAAACGAATGATTGCATGCTGTTCAAGTAAGGAAAACGTCGCCATTTTAAGTATTTAAAACAGTTCTCATTCTCGCCGCTGGCGGTAAAATTTCATCTGCCGTACGGTGCTGCCATCTCTGGGACGTATTGACAATGAACGCAGCCTCATTTTAAAACAATCCGCATGTTTCTATCTCTTTCCAGTCCGGAGAAAAAATATTGGAGGCCTTAGAACTTGAATGCACCTCGTAGTACTCGTAGAAACAGGTAGCTGCGTAATATAGCACCAAAAGCGAGTGGCTTTTCTCATCATTGCGAGAAACCCACGATCCAGATGCTCTGACGTTGTAGGACAACGCTGGATTCTTTAAAAATCTGCGAAGAAGAAAAATATGTACACAAAAAATCGTAGAGTGTAGTTAACAACACTTACGAGGCAGCCAAGTGGGTACGTCTGTCGTGAGGTAGACGTAAAATGACCGAGACACTCTTGGACGAAACGCTGAAAGTATTTTCAATACAGGAAAAAGACATTCCTACATGTGAAGAAAGGTGTAAATACGTGCTTGATGGTTATAGATTGTTTACATTGTTACTGGAATTTTGCGGGTGGGAAGCGCAACACAGTAGTAACAGAGGAGAAGGTTTATGTTGACATCTTCCGGACACTGAATAAGTTGGAATCATCACCACACGTTAAACTGAAGCGTCATACCGACAGACCGCACAGACACTTGACTGTAATGCAATGGCTGCAGAACGAGTAATGACGAGGTGCAATCAGTACCAGACGAGTCGGCACAGGTCCTTTCGGAACGACCACACCGTTAAAAGTGGATAGGATAATTTGACTGGCTCTGACGAATAGACGGAAGACACAGCTGAAATCGGGACTGAAGTTTCAGGCAGAATGCCACCGCGAGGCATCAGGAACACATTATTGGAAGCTGAATTTATATTTCGAGTTGACATGTGCCGTTCACCCAAGACAACAGAGATTATCACGTTCCAGAGCTGTAGTCGACTGGAACTTCGAGTGGTGTTCTGCGATGTTCAGTGATGAGCCTTCAGTCTGTATGTGGCTGTCGGATCGATGCTAACGTGTGTCGAGGCGAACTGATGAAGGGCCACATGAGTTAACGACTCTCGAGACTCATATCTGTCCAGCTCCTGCAGTCATGGTGTAAGAAGGTATTGAACCGGGTGATCCAAAAGTCAGTACAAATTTGAAAACTGAATAAATTACAGAATAATGTAGATAGAGAGCTACAAATTGACACACGTGCCTGGAATGACGTGGGGTTTTATTCGAACCAAAAAAATACAAAAGCTCAAAAAATGTCCGACAGATGGCGCTTCATCTGATCAGAATAGCAATAATTAGCATAACAAAGTAAGACAAAGCAAAGATGATGTTCTTTACAGGAAATGCTCAATATGTCCACCATCATTCCTCAACAATAGCTGTAGTCGAGGAATAATGTTGTGAACAGCAATGTAAAGCATCTCCGGAGTTATGGTGAGGCATTGGAGTCGGATATTGTCTTTCAGCATCCCTAGAGATGTCGGTCGATCACGATACACTTGCAACTTCAGGTAACCCCATGGCCAATAATATCACAGACTGAGGTCTGGGGACCTGGGAGGTCAAGCATGACGAAAGCGGCGGCTGAGCACACGATCATCACCAAACGATGCGCACAAGAGATATTTCACACGTGTAGCAATATGGGGTGGAGCGCCATCCTGCATAAACATCGTACGTTCCAGCAGCTGTTTATCAGCCAGTCTGGGGATGATGCGATTCTGTAACATATCGGCGTACCTCTCACCCGTCACGGTAGCAGTTACAAAATCAGAATCACGCATTTCCTCGAAGAAAAAAGGCCCGATAACGATTTTCTTTGGTTCTAATAAAACCCCATGTCATTCCAAGCATGTGTGCCAATTTTTACCTCTCTATCTACATTATTCCGTGGTTTATTAAGTTCTCAAATTTATACTGACTTTTTGATCACCCGGTACTTTCACTGTATGTTGACGGGAGGCTGGATGCTCGCCGGTAAGTGACCCTGTTACCATATCCTTCATGAGTAGGAACCCAAATGGCATATTCCACCACAACGAAGGTCACACTAAAAGCGCCTTCAGGAAAGGTTGAATACTTGATTGGGCTGATCGTTCGGCCGGCCGCTCATCCGTAGAGCATTTTTGGGTGTAGTTCCATACCAATGTCTAGTCAGCAGTCTTTATGAATTACCCTACATGTCTTACAGGCATGGAAAGAAATTCGTCTGTCATTTGGAGGCTATGTTTCCACAATTTAGTGAATAAAACCGTCTAGAACGCTTTTGTTACACGAGAGCTATTTTCAGGGCCCAGTCGATCGCGAAATGCAAATCTCAGAGAAAATAAAATGCTTCATTCTCAATGTTCCAGCTACTTCATTACATAGTCGCCGTTACAACGTAGACATTTGTTGCAGCGTGGTACCAACTTTACAATACGATAGAAGGCAGCCACCTGTGCTTTCCACCAGTTCTTTTCTCTGTTCTATGGCTCGTTGTCTGTGACAAAATGCTGTCATAGCAATGGGTTCATGAGAACAAAGGGATGAAAATCAGAGTGAGCCAAGTCCGGGCTATATGGTGGGTGATAAATCACTTCCACTGAAAACTCTGCAGGAGCGTCTTCCTTGCACTTGCGGTGTGCGGCCGAGCGTTGTCATGGAGAAGGACAATGCATGATGGCAACATCTCTCTTCGCTTTTTCTGAATTTCCCTTCTTAGACTGTTTTCTTGAAACGCGTGGTCCACTCGCTGAACGACATCAGTTTACTCTCGCTTCCTTCCCTGACTGACTGCATCATGAACGCTTGTACGTGGCTTCAAAGTTGCTGCACCATTGCCTCTCTTCGCTGTCACACATGACAGTTATGCTATGTGGGCTGTATGTAATCAGGCGGAAAGCCTCAGCATGAAGAAATCAAATCAGATCATGCCCTTAACATATGGCAGGAGATTGTTGCTCAAGAGATCTTTCAGAACTGAAAAGTACAGTGCAACATGAGGCGATTGACGGCCATACTATGTACATTGTGGTTTTACTTTCACGACTGATCAAACCCTAAAAAAAGTAGCCCTCGTATAATGCCTTTGGGCTATGGCATCAAAAAGTTACAGCGGTATTGGAGAGTTAGAACCTGAAAAACAATGTTTAGTCTCAGTCTTTTTAATAATATACTTTTAATAACGATCACTGAAACTCTACCCAAGCTAATATGCTGCATTCTCACTACCAAGAAATCCTCAATCGGCTTTTGTCAGTGGTACAACTTGAAGCGGTAACAGCGACCACCTAAAACGGCATAGATGATCCTCTGCGAGGAATTTTGGAAAAGCTGTGACCGTGAGTTAACATAATGGGAACAGAATAATCAGTCTGGGACTCGGTTCCAAAACACTCCAGCAGACTAAAACGAACAATAAACAGGTGGATCATAAGCAGTTGTTCTCCCAACACAAAAGCAAGTTGTAATATTTCGTATTAATATCGGTCGCCAGCCTAACTATGCATTCTTGTGTCAAGCAATACAGGGCTATTACAACTGATTGAAGCGATTTCATAAATTCACTGTAGCTCCATTCATTGACATATGGTCAAGAAACACTACAGATACGTAGAAAAACTCATAAAGTTTTGTTCGGCTGAAGCCGCACTTCAGGTTTCTGCCGCCAGAGCGCTCGAGAGCGCAGTGAGACAAAATGGCGACAGGAGCCGAGAAAGCGTATGTCGTGCTTGAAATGCACTCACATTAGTCAGTCATAACAGTGCAACGACACTTCAGGACGAAGTTCAACAAAGATCCACCAACTGCTAACTCCATCCGGCGATGGTATGCGCAGTTTAAAGCTTCTGGATGCCTCTGTAAGGGGAAATCAACGGGTCGGCCTGCAGTGAGCGAAGAAACGGTTGAACGCGTGCGGGCAAGTTTCACGCGTAGCCCGCGAAAGTCGACGAATAAAGCAAGCAGGGAACTAAACGTACCACAGCCGACGGTTTGGAAAATCTTACGGAAAAGGCTAAAGCAGAAGCCTTACCCTTTACAATTGCTACTAGCCCTGACACCTGACAACAAAGTCAAACGCTTTGAATTTTCGGCGCGGTTGCTACAGCTCATGGAAGAGGATGCGTTCAGTGCGAAACTTGTTTTCAGTGATGAAGCGACATTTTTTCTTAATGGTGAAGTGAACAGACACAATGTGCGAATCTGGGCGGTAGAGAATCCTTACGCATTCGTGCAGCAAATTCGCAATTCACCAAAAGTTAACGTGTTTTGTGCAATCTCACGGTTTAAAGTTTACGGCCCCTTTTTCTTCTGCGAAAAAAACGTTACAGGACACGTGTATCTGGACATGCTGGAAAATTGGCTCATGCCACAACTGGAGACTGACAGCGCCGACTTCATCTTTCAAGAGGATGGTGCTCCACCGCACTTCCATCACGATGTTCGGCATTTCTTAAACAGGAGATTGGAAAACCGATGGATCGGTCGTGGTGGAGATCATGATCAGCAATTCATGTCATGGCCTCCACGCTCTCCCAACTTAACCCCATGCGATTTTTTTCTGTGGGGTTATGTGAAAGATTCAGTGTTTAAACCTCCTCTACCAAGAAACGTGCCAGAACTGCGAGCTCGCATCAACGATGCTTTCGAACTCATTGATGGGGACAAGCTGCGCTGAGTGTGGGAGGAACTTGAATATCGGCTTGATGTCTGCCGAATCACTAAAGGGGCACATATCGAACATTTGTGAATGCCTAAAAAAACTTTTTGAGTTTTTGTATGTGTGTGCAAAGCATTGTGAAAATATCTCAAATAATAAAGTTATTGTAGAGCTGTGAAATCGCTTCAATCATTTGTAATAACCCTGTATAACAAAGCAGAAGGCAGTGCTAAGGCTAACCTAACCTTCCTTGACACACATACACACTAAACTCTTTATATCTGTTCACACAACATCACAGTAACCTAACCTTGCAGATAAATGCACTACTAAGTTGGAAGTCAGACGAACAAATGGCCAATGAGATAGTAACATATGCCTCTCAACAACACGTACCTTAAATGGACTAGATGTAGCAAATGGCTCTGAGCACTATGAGACTCAACTGCTAGCGTCATCAGTCCCCTATAACTTAGCACTACTCAAATCTAACTAACCTAAGGACATCACACACATCCATGCCCGTGGCAGGATTCGAACCTGCGACCGTAGCGGTCGCGAGGTTCCAGACTGTAGCACCTAGAACCACTCGGCCACTCCGGCCGGCCTAGACGTAGCAGTTTATACAACCAATCACCACACACATGAAACTAATAGCAATACTAAACAAGGAAGAGCATTGAATTATTCTGGATTAAATCAAGGGGCCTATTAATGATCATACTCTATACCATCATTGCTTAGTACAGGGTCTCTATGCCTGTGCATCAACCAACTTGCATTCCTTTCTTAAGCTCAGTTTGAAGCAGTTAAACAGAATGCAAATCTAAATACGCCAATTTGCTTCGTTAACTAACTAGCTTGGTACATGAGGGTCCTTAAACTTCCATGGTTTGAAAAACCATCCTCATTAACAAAACTACACAAGTATGTATGAGAAATGGTAAGTATTCTCTTCAATAATTATTAAGTAACTCTTTAAATAACAAATGTGCTTTGATAAGCAGTCTTTTAACCTACTCAAAATATAGTTGGCTGTGCAAATGCTAACACAACATTAAATTAAGGTACAAACACTTTCTCATGAAATGAACACGGTTAAAACTTTGTAATTCTGATCAAAGTGCTTAAATGCAACAATTAATAATCTTTTTCGCTCCAGGTTAATATTATTGTTCTTTTAACTATCAAGTTACAAGGCAGCTTTTCAAGTGAGGCAAATGATTTAAGAAAATGACTGCAGAATGTTTTAGAAATGCACTGGAAGCGAAGTATTTCTGAAAATATAAAACTGAACTTTAAGCACTATAACTCCACACACAGAAAGCTCTCACAACTAGTTTTACAGCTGCCGAATAAGTCTTTCTATAATAAATTAGGATACTCGCCATTAAATTCCCCAGGATAGCATTCCTGTCCAGGTTTGTGATTTGGGATAGCCATGGGTGTAAGACAGAGTTTTTGACAATACCACGAGTATTATTAAAATCAACCAAATTTTACAAATACCTGATCCATTTACATTTGGCCAATTATAACCAATTTTGTGGGAGGTTAGCGGCACTGGTGGCGTAATTTGCAGTGGCTGTTAACATGGCGGCGATGCAGTCATAGCATTACTGTTGGCCTCGCCCTGTTACAGATCTTTTTGGCATCGGAATTATATCTTTACAGGGCCAAAAACCATGCCATGATATGGCCGAGCGGTTCTAGGCGCTACAGTCTGCAACCGCGCGACCGCAACGGTCGCAAGTTCGAATCCTGCCACGGGCATGGATGTGTGTGATGTCCTTAGGTTAGTTAGGTTTAAGTAGTTCTAAGTTCTAGGGGACTGATGACCTGAGACGTTAAGTTCCATAGTGCTCAGAGCCATTTGAACCATGCCATGATAATAGAATCACCAAATGCAGCATACGAGGGCCAAAGTACTGCTCTTAAGCTCCTGTGGCCTCAAAACTCCAAGAATATTAATCCCAATGATCCGCTACTGCTAGCGAGATGTTAACCACAGTATTGCTCAGCCCAGACTCCTTATACGTCACAAAGGATGACTTGCCACTTGCGCCCCAACCACCTTATCCACTCCTCCAGGCTACTTCCGTAGCTGCGGGGCTTCCCAACATCTTTTAAAATCAACCCTGCGTTCCCTAACTATGGACCAAGTCATTTACAGTACATTATACAACAATCATTCCAGTTTCCAGAATGAGATATTCACTCTGCAGCGGAGTGTGCGCTGATATGAAACTTCCTGGCAGATTACAACTGTGTGCCCGACCGAGACTCGAACTGGGGACCTTTGCCTTTCGCGGGCAAGTGCTTCGGTAGCTCAGATGGTAGAGCACTTGCCCGCGAAAGGCAAAGGTCCCGAGTTCGAGTCTCGGTCGGGCACACAGTTTTAATCTGCCAGGAAGTTTCAAATCATTCCAGTAGTTATTTAAACCCACAAGCCCAATTTCAACAACATCGTTCAAAAAGTTCACATAACTGAAATATGTATACACAGTCGCCGGCCGGTGTGGCCGTGCGGTTAAAGGCGCTTCAGTCTGGAACCGCGGGACCGCTACGGTCGCAGGTGCGAATCCTGTCTCGGACATGGATGTGTGTGATGTCCTTAGGCTAGTTAGGTTTAAGTAGTTCTAAGTTCTAGGGGACTGATGACCTCAGATGTTAAGTCCCATAGTGCTCAGAACCATTTGAACCATTTTATACACAGTCAAAGAATATCCATGACAGATACAACACTCTACATAAGCAACACTACAAACTGACACAGAAATATCGATGCAGATACAAAATGGTCGAAAGTAGATATTACAAAGTGACAGAAGTCAGTTGGATCACCACAAGAGGTTTGTCAGCCTGCGGCGACAAACGACTTCACTTTATCCGCCAGTATCCCAACGAGTGTTGGTGTAGTCGCAGCTAGTACAGTCCCACTACTGCAGATTGAGCCGCGCCTGGCCCCCAAGAGAGACCGCAAGGTTCCGCACACAGGCGCGGAGGCTTTCCAGCGCCCAGCTGTTGGCCCTAATGAACACCTTCCGCCACATTCGGAGCCTCTCGTCTTTTTTGCGCGTCGTGCGTCACTCACGCACGTCGACCTGACCTGCGTCTTCCAACGACTGCCGGCGAGATAACGACAGGAAACGTGTATTTATCGCCATCAGAAGCTTCATCACCGTCAGGACTACCACTTAGATCACTACAGATAACACCTTCTTCTCACTAATAACCACGCAAATTACGATAACACTCCCTTTACCGTGTCAAAAGTTCGAATTCGAATATTGGCATGAATGTCCACGCAATATACTGAAGTATTGTATATCATACTGTTCATTTCGGTATATTAACTATAAGAATGAAAAATTATTAATGAAACACACACAACACTGGTATAATATTCCAAAATATTTATTATTTGTTACACGAAACGGTTACCGGCCGTTACGTCATCATCAGGTACAAACATATGCAGTGAAATTTTGTTGGACAAAGATTTTAAACTAGTGGATGTAGAGAGTAACTCCATCCTGATAGGTCGCAGGTTCGAATCCTGCCTCGGGCATGGATGTGTGTAATGTCCTTAGATTAGTTAGCTTTAACTAGTTCTAAGTTCTAGGCGACCGATGACCTCAGAAGTTAAGTCGCATAGTGCTCAGAGCCATTTGAACCATCCATCCTGACATGAAAAATGTTAACGTTAGAATCAGTATTAAAACAAGCGGGATTATTTCACTCTAAATGCGATGTAAGATTATTTAACCAAGATAAAAATATGTGACGTATTAACTAGTGAACTATAGACAGTTTACAACAGTTGTAAGTAAAAGAACATAACTGAACAATAAACTTTGACGACATATTCGAAATATGTGGCTGGGCAAAGTAATATTGTCTTTAATGGATCCTAAATTACAAGCAGATGTGATATAGTAGTCATATTAAGCAGGTAAGTGAAGCACCAGTGATTATACAAAGTAAACTTTTTATAGCACAGCGAGAGAAACTATAGTAACTGATATAAAGGAAGTGGGGCACGTGAGTAAGAGGGGTAATTTAAAACATGGCCTCGATGGAATTATGAGTAGTATCTGCAGTCAGAAGTGGCGAGTGAGGGAACTGTGCCTCATCATTCAGTACCAAGCCTGGGTTGAAGGACATGTGTTCATTAATTCCATCATTTCAAAATAGTTCATCTTCCTTTCTTTATGGATGGGATGTAACTATGGCCTTCTTTAAGCAGGTGCTCTAAGAAAGGTCTTCTTTTCCAGATTTCCAACTTCTGTGGTGTTCCTTCAAGTGGATACATACGTATTGCCCTGCCAGACTGATCTATATAGAATCTGCTTCAGTCACAAGTAGTTTTTTGTGTTCCGCTCTTTTCCAAAGCTGTAGTGTTGTCTTCACCATTGGGCAACATGTGTGCAACAATGTTGGCTTATAATATGATGCTTTTACATTCCTGCGTTTAAACTTCCTGGCTACATCCAGATGGCCACTCTTTTAACGTAAGGTTTAAAGAACATTCACAGCCACGTAAGAAAACGGCTTTGGTACAACATTTATCAGAAACGGTCATTTTATAGGGAGCACTGAGTATAGTATGCACATTCTCCACAGGGTGGAAAAAGGTTGTGCTCTTACTTTGTTAGAAGAGCTTGAAATTTATAAATTGAAGAAACGAGAGTTAACCAAAGTGTTTCATTGGCGCTGCGATTTTGTGTCTAATGCCTGCTTTGCTTTGTTTGACAACGTAGGTGCTTCGGTTCACTTTATGATGAATCAACTTTCTGGGTCAAATTCTGAGGGCATGTACAGGGTTATTACAAATGATTGAAGCGATTTCACAGCTCTACAATAACTTTATTATTTGAGATATTTTCACAATACTTTGCACACAAATACAAAAACTCAAATTTTTTTTAGGCATTCACAAATGTTCGATATGTGCCCCTTTAGTGATTCGGCAGACATCAAGCCGATAATCAAGTTCCTCCCACACTCGGCGCAGCATGTCCCCATCAATGAGTTCGAAAGCATCGTTGATGCGAGCTCGCAGTTCTGGCACGTTTCTTGGTAGAGGAGGTTTAAACACTGAATCTTTCACATAACCCTACAGAAAGAAATCGCATGGGGTTAAGTCGGGAGAGCGTGGAGGCCATGACATGAATTGTTGATCATGATCTCCACCACGACCGATCCATCGGTTTTCCAATCTCCTGTTTAAGAAATGCTTCTGCTTTAGCCTTTTCCGTAAGATTTTCCAAACCGTCGGCTGTGGTACGTTTAGCTCCCTGCTTGCTTTATTCGTCGACTTCCGCGGGCTACGCGTGAAACTTGCTCGCACGCGTTCAACCGTTTCTTCGCTCACTGCAGGCCGACCCGTTGATTTGCCCTTACAGAGGCATCCAGAAGCTTTAAACTGCGCATACCATCGCCGAATGAAGTTAGCAGTTGGTGGATCTTTGTTGAACTTCGTCCTGAAGTGTCGTTGCACTGTTATGATTGACTGATGTGAGTGCATTTCAAGCACGACACACGCTTTCTCGGCTTCTGTCGCCATTTTGTCTCACTGCGCTCTCGAGCGCTCTGGCGGCAGAAACCTGAATTGCGGCTTCAGCCGAACAAAACTTTATAAGTTTTTCTATGTATTTGTAGTGTGTCGTGACCATATGTCAATGAATAGAGCTACAGTGAATTTATGAAATTGCTTCAATCATTTGTAATAGCCCTGTATATCGGTCCGAAAGATACCACCAGCTGGTGGAATGAGATAGGATCTCATAGTACCGAGCAACGTGGTGCCTTACACCGATGCCATGGGAGCGGTATTCTCCTACCCAGAGTTCTTAGGTGGTACACCGAGTTACGCGGAATGTCTACTTCATTTTACAGGGTCGTCATTTGTTTGCGAACTGCTTCAGATACTGTATTCATATGGAGGACAACATGCAAGTCAACGATGCTAGCATACCGGCTAGCGTGAAGTATCCTTCTGAGTATCATATTTTGTAAAACTTGTAGACGGCCAATTTGTGTTTGACTGGCGAGAGCCAGACCTAGCTGTCATACATTATCTTAGAGAAAACCGTCGCCTTATATAATTAAAGCTTTGCTGTGGTACTGAGGTCAGTACTCTTGAGGGAAAAAGGTAGTGTTTAAACACTGAACGCCTCTATTGTATATATCTTGCTAATGGCTTCACCTAGAGTTTACTTCGTTTCCTTACGTTTTGCATGTAAGTCTGGCTTTTTTTGTCCCCATAGTATACTTCATTAACAAGATAATCTTGCTCATGCACTGATACAGGGTTTTATCATTCTTTCCTTGGAACGGAGTGCCGCAGGGTACGAGGGGGCCCTCTGGCGGTCACATTCCTCTAACCACTTCTCGCCTATGCGGCACTGCTCATGTGCGGCAGTCTGTTTTCATTCACTGGGCTTCATTAGCTAATTTTTTTTGTAATTCTTACATTATTCTGCATTCTCAGGAAGCTGTTTATTATTTATGTCGTTATCTAAGAGATCACCACTTGAGCGTATCTGAATTACTGTACTTAACTTTTTCCTTTTTAACAAAATAACTTTTGCCGTGTTTTAATTCAGGCATTTTATTTCTGTAATGACTTTACACTTTGTAAGACCACCACAGACTTAACCGATTGTATCCCCCTTTTTATTTCACACCATTCAATTATAACTGACGAATACGTGCACGCCCGAAGTAGCGGCATCTGGGGAGCTTGCGACACAAACATTTCGTGGCTACTGTACAGCATTTCGTTTTGAACAGTACTGCTGCTGACAAAATGTCTCTTGTGTATATTATAATTTATATATGTCTGACGATAATGACGCTGATTCGTGTTTAGCTTATGACGACGCCACTATGGCTCCAGTGCATTAGGACACGTTTTTATAAAACATGTATGCCTAGTCATATTTGAAGCGAATAATTTTCGCATGTATGACAGTAACACTTTTCATCATGGTGTATTTTATTGTTTTAAGCTGTAGACAATCTGCTAGTTGTATTTTTTCCCATGTTTTGATGCAGATCTGAAGATGGTCATTGCTAATCGAAACCGGTAGTCTGAGGGTCTACAAGTTTGTGACCGTGGACGTGAAATGAAAGAAATTAATTCTCAAGTGAGACTTTTAAAAAGTATGGAATTGCACACCATTTATTGCACTCTTGAGGTGGTTGGTCAAGGACAGGGTAAAGAAGGGAGAACATCTGTTGTTTCTGCTTTTTGAGCATTATGGAGTCCACTAAGGCAGGAGAATAGCCATTGCTTGATGCTACTAGGAAGTTGTCTTTACTCTTGGGTATAGATATTAGGCGATGTACCATAAAATGAAACGCAGCATGTTTGTGGGTCACCGGGTGTTGAGAACTGGCCCGTATTACTCTATCTGTGGTGGTAGGTTTCCAATAAAATTGGTTCAAATGGCTCTAAGCAGTATGGGACTTAACATCTGAGGTCATCAGTCCCCTAGACTTAGAACTACTTAAACCTAACTAACCTAAGGACATCACACACATCCGTGCCCGGGGCAGGATTCGAACCTACGACCGTAGCAGCAACGCGGTTCCGGACTGAAGCGCCTAGAACCCAAACTCTTTGTACCTGATGATGCTGTAGCAGCCAAAAACCAGTTAGTGTAACAAATAATAAATATTGTACAATGTTACACCAGTGCTGTGTCTGTTTCATTCATAATGTGTAAAATATTCTACCAAGAACCGACGAAGCAGTCAGTCAATGCAATAAAATGAGACAGCTAAATTTCTCAAACAGCACAGTACAGTGGTTCCATAGTTACTTCAGATACCAATGTATCATATGTGGGTGGGAGAACCACGTGCTGTCTGGACTCCCTTAGGGTCCCACCCTTGGTCCATTGCTCTTCTCGCTGTGTGCCAACGATATTTCATCCTACTTCAGTCTTGTATCATATATACGAGGTGTGGGTATAAAATAACGTTACTGATAGAGTCGCAAGTTAAGTACGCAAGCGACAAAGATGAACCATGAATAGACGTGAATGCGACATTTCTGGTGCCTGTAGACATATCAGTGTGGCCATGGCCTTCGTTTGTGTAACGACTGTTATTTTGTTTTGCTGAAAAAATGATAAGTGTAATAACAGAGCAACAATCTTTTGTCAAGTTTCACTGAGCATTGAAGCATAGATTAAAGATATGTCTTTTACCATCGGGGCGTAGCTTCCCTCTTGGCGTATACTAGCTTTCTTTTTGTAAAACAGTAAACAAGTATCTTCGTTACATTGTAGCTATGTATACTTTTCTCATCCCTTTATATTTCTGTTTTCTCCTTTCTGTCGCATCTGCTAATCTTACACTACTATGTCTTGTTCTTCCTCTGACTGCTCAACTTCTTCGCCACTTTGCTTCCTTCAGTACTGTTGTCATCGGTTGCTGATATATGTCACTACTCAAATTCGTTTGACACGAATGTATCGAGGAAAGTACTAAATTCTAATAAGATTGATATTTCTTAAATTCCACGTATTCCTTGCTATACGTACTGTCATTGTTATTATTGTAATTATATGCTACTCATGTGCTACACAAATTGTTCTGTTGCTTCATTAAGGAAGCCTGGTATGAGTGGACCTGAAGCCCTTACACTTGCCAGGCGAAATGATTGCAAGAACAAATACATAAATCCACTCATCGTTCATAAGCAAAAGGCACCAAACGTGCTTTTTTGTCTCGTGCATTGTTGATCTACAACTGTCAAAACAAAACAGAAATAGCTCGCGATTTCCCTGTGAGTGTACAAAGACTATCGTGATAAGACAAGGTAGCAAGATCAATCGGAAACGTAGATCAGAGACGTCTGAGATGTGGTTCATAGCAGAACGGCTGTAACAAGCGATAGTTCTTGAAGTCACTGGGTGTGAACACGAACGTGGCTGCCTTCAGATTATTTTCTTTAAAAATTTTGTTTGTTATTTAGGTTCCCATCTCCCTATTGTGGTAGGCTGGCAGCAGCATAGTTGTCGCTCTTCAGTCTTTGATACAAAGAATTACATATATAAAAATACATTTGTGTAAACAAAAAGAATGAACTTGATCTTGATGATATGATGAGAAACCTGTAAGGATGATAGTGTTATGGGCTCCAAGTGATAACTCCTAAATGACGGATTTGGTCATTAAAGCAGTTTGGAACCTTGAAACAGGTACATAGGAGGTGCGGCTAGAAAAAAACCGGACTGATGCTGGAAAAAACATTTATTTACAATTATTTACAATTTCATGTTATCTCCTTCAATGTACTCTCCTCCTCGGTCTCTACACCGCTCCATACGAATTTTCCACTGTTCATAGCAATGCTGCAGATCATTTTCGGTAAGTCCATACATTACTTCAGTCGCTTTTTCTTTTACTGCTTCAACAGTCTCAAATCTAGTTCCTTTCAAAGCTGACTTGACTTTAGGGAAAAGAAAAAAGTCACAGGGGGCCAAATCAGGTGAGTAGGGTGGATGATCTAAGATGGGAATGTTGTGTTTTGCCAAAAACGTCTTCACTGACAACGCACTGTGAGCTGGGACATTGTCTTGGTGAAGGATCCATGACTTTTTTCTCCACAAATCGTTCCGTTTTCTCCGTACTCGCTCACGTAGGGTAGCCAGGACGCTAATGTAGTAATGCTGATTCACTGTTTGTCCCTCTGGTATCCAATCAATGTGCACAATCCCTTTGATGTCAAAAAAAACAATCATCATTGCCTTGAATTTCGATTTTGACATTCGTGCTTTTTTTTGTCGTCGAGAACCAGGAGTATTCCAATGCATCGATTGGCGTTTAGTTTCGGGATCGTAAGTAAAAAACCATGATTCATCGCAAGTAATAACATTTTGTAAGAAGGTGGGATCACTTTCAATGTTTTCCAGGATGTCAGAACAAATCATTCTTCGGCGTTCCTTCTGTTCAATTGTGAGACACTTTGGAACCATTTTTGAACACACTTTGTTCATGTTGAAACTTTCATGAAGAATCTGCCTAACACTTTCCTTGTCAACTCCTGTTAATTCAGACACTGCTCTGATTGTTAAACGGCGATCTTGTCGAACAAGTTTACCGATTTTTTCAATGTTTGCATCAGTTTTTGCTGACAATGGTCTGCCAGTGCGAGTGTCATCACTGGTGTCTTCGCGGCCATCTTTAAATCGTTTAAACCACTCAAACACTTGTGTTCGCGATAAACAATCATCGCCGTACACTTGTTGTAACATTACAAACGTTTTACTTGCAGATTTTCCTAGTTTGAAACAAAATTTGATGTTAACACGCTGTTCTTTCTGTACACTCAACATTTTCCGACGCACAGACAAAACAACTACTTAAAACAGACGCCACGGGCAGACTGAGTGCAGGAGGCAGACGAAACTCGAGCAGTAGGCGGAGCGAGAGTCACGTGACAGGCCACGCGACTTTCAGCCTTATTGCATTCGTTTTATTGTTTCACCAGTACTAGTCCGGTTTTTTTTCTAGCCACACCTCGTATAATGAAAATTGTAAATTTGAACGTATTATCCAAGATCATAAGCGATATATCGATTACAAAGACGTATGTGCGAAAGAACGCCGCGAGACAGCTATCGCTGAGGCAGAGTATGCGTAACAAAGACCTTATGTTTGGTCGCGCAATAGTGGGCGGTTGTTGCTCGGGAGCAGCTTGAGTAGCACGCCAGAGGCTGGCAGTGTCCGTTGCGATGCTCCGGAGTGGGCAGTCGCTTAGTATTAAATATTCAGTGTAACAATTTCAGAGTTGTGTATAAACGATTTATGGAAGATATGAGATTTGAAGTAAAATTAATTACGAATATGCTACAAATATTATTATGAAATTGTGATGAAGAATCTTCCTACATATTGTTATATCGATATACAATATTCATGTATTTATGCACTTTTTCTGTGCAACGAATTTGAATGAGACCAGCTTTGTACGTAACCCCAAGTTTATTATTGTATTGTCAGTTTCACAATGTAGTAAGATTTTCAACTAAGATAACAGTCATTCTCTGTCATGTTCTGCCTCTCAATTCCAATTCTTTTTTATTTAACAAATTCTAAATGTTTCTCAGTCAGAAATCTTGCATTGTGGCTTTTGCAATTGCAGTCATTTTAGTAGTGCTGAGAGCAGAACAACGCGTTATCCAAGCCGACACCAATACAAAGTAAGAAATTTATTTCACACAGTTTATGGATTTGCGCAGGGGGTCAACTTTTGTACTTATTGATTTACAGCGCCGTAGTAATATCGAGTAGATCTGAATGTACTTACCTCTAATTTGTCATTGTCGCGCACAGGTTTAAATTAGTTTGGGTTTACTGGTATTGCTTTCTTGCTAGTAGACAGATTGTGTTAAACAGGGTCAGGTAATTATACAGATACACGTAATTAGATACGCACTCAGCACACCACTTGATATAATTGTTCTTTATTAGACATAAACATCACACCTTACTTTAGACATAAGCGTTACAACGTATATGAAAATTCTACAGTAAGAATAAAGATACAAAACGTTCTCTCAACTGGATTTACTGTTACAAAGGGATTAAGCCGGAGATGCAGCCTGTCAGAAACACTTTACAAAATATATACAGAGAACTCGTTGGAAAACTGGAAGGAAAAATGTAAAAGCGTGGGAATCCCATTAAATGATAGCACTATATTCACTTCAGTTTGCCGATGACCAGCTAATTTTGAGACAGGACAAAGAGGACATCGAAAGAATTGAAGGAAATTAACACAAGAGTACAAAAATAGGGCGTGCAGGTCAACATGAATAAAAGTAAATACGTGCTAATCCAAGGAACAAATCAAGGTTTGAAACTGAGAGAAATAATGGGGACAATTACGCACACTGAAGGATGTAAATATCTAGGAGTAAAAATCACACTAAATGGTCAATAGATAAAAAAGTTAATTCAACAATAACTACTGCAAAGTTCACTATTAGAGCACTGAACTGGATTTTATAGAACCAACAGATCAGAACGTAAAACAAAAGAACAAACTTTAAAAACAAATTTTAGAAACATTACGACTTATGGAGAGTTTGAAAGGGTCCTATAGTCCCCTTTCATTATCATTTTATTTGCTTTCTAGTGCATTTTGCATCCTACAGAACAATTCGGGTGTTTTCGTTGCTAAATTTCGTGGTCCTATAGTCCCCTTTCATGATCATTGTATTTTCGTTCCAGTACACTTTGCACCCTAGAGAACAATTCGGGTGTTTTCGTTCCTAAATTCCGTACCAGAGAAGACTCAGCTATGATTCAATCTAGCCGTAGCCTATTTCTGTCTACGATTTGCAAGCATCATATGTGAGTTCTTTTCATACTTTCAAATGCGTCTCTAACGCCATTAAAAGTTTTCCATCTTTTTATATGTAACCCCTATGATTCCATAATATGTGCATCCCTTCTTTCCTATTCCAAAACTCTCTGGCATGCGTGAGTGAATGAGTGTGGGTGTGTCTCATTTCGTTGTACGGTGGTTTAGTCTGCTGCAAAGGATCAGCGGTAGTCTTACAGAATGTCCAACCCTTGTAGTTTTCAGGTAGGCAAAGGGGTTTGTTCCCCTTGTGTGAAATTTACCGGGCCGGGCGGAGTGGCCGCGCGGTTTGAGGCGTCATGTCACGGACTGCGCGAAACCTCCCGTCGGAACTTCGAGTCCTCCCTCGGGCATGGATGTGTGTGTTGTTCTTAGCATAAGTTAGTTTAAGTAGTGTGTAAATCTAGGGACTCATGACCAGAGCAGTTTGGTGCCTTAGCAACACACACATTTTGAAAGTTACCGGTGTTAGGTTGGTGACGGAAGCCTCATCTCTGGGTTTTCCCGGCCACGGGTTTTGTGGGAGAAGTTTTAGTGTGAGATGGGCAGTCTGCTTCCAGATCTCCGAGGGTCTGTAGCCGAGGTCTCTTACAAGGGAACCTCCCCATCGCACCCCCCCCCCCCCCCCCCCCTCAGATTTAGTTATAAGTTGGCACAGTGGATAGGCCTTGATAAACTGAACACAGATCAATTGAGAAAACAGGAAGAAGTTGTGTGGAACTGTGAAAAAATAAGCAAAATATACAAACTGAAGAAGTTGTGTGGAACTGTGAAAAAATAAGCAAAATATACAAACTGAGTAGTCCATGGGTCACATAAGCAATATCATGGAAGAAGTGTGCTTAGAAGCGCCGTGGTCCCGTGGTAACGTGAGCAGCTGCTGCACGAGAGATCCTTGGTGCAAGGATCTTTCTTTATTTTTGCATAATTATTATCTGTCCGTTCGTTCATTGACATCTCTGTTCACTGTAATAAGTTTAGTGTCTGTGTATTGCGACCGCACTGCAAAACCGTGCGATTAGTAGACGAAAGGACGTGCCTCTCCAATGGGAACAGAAAACATTTGATCGTAAGGTCATAGGTCAACCGATTCCTCCACAGGAAAACACATCTGATATATTCTATACGACACTGGTGACGGCATGTGCGTCACATGACAGGAATATGTTGTCGACCCACCTAACTTGTACACTTGGCGAATGGGTAAAAAGATTCTTCTACCTTGCCCGATTTAGGTTTTCTTGTGGATGTGATAATCACTCCCAAAAAAGTGATGAAAACATAAGAGTTTGTCACATAAACTGAAAATAAAAAATTAAAATTTACACTTGACGGAAAATTCGAACCTAGGACCTTCCGCTCCGCAGCTGCTCACATTACCAAGAGACCACGGCGCTCCTGCGCTCCTATTGTCCTTATTATTCCTTATCTTCCCTTGAACTACTCAGTTTGTATATTTTGCTTATTTTTTCACAGTTCTACACAACTTCTTCCTGTTTTCTCGATTGATCTGTGTTCAGTTTTTCAAGGCCTATCCACTGTGGCAACTTATAACTAAATCTGAGAGGGGTGCGATGGGGAGGTTCCCTCGTTAGAAGAAGGGTGAGTTACTTTAACAGCGTGGCGCGTTGTCTCATAGCTAGAGGGGAGATTTTAGCTTTTGGCCTTATGCGCCCTCGGTTCAGCGTGAATGTTTGTGTGCCTGCGACTGCCTGTGTATACATTCTAATATTTTCCGAATCTTGATAATTTTTGCCTCTTTGTGAGTTTTCTTTGTTTCATTACTATATGAGACCGTCCACGTGGGTTCGAGTTCGTTTGCCGTCTGCCATTACCCTATATCTATTCAAATGTGTCCTCTGTAAAATGTTAATTGTTCGCGGCTGCATGGTTTAATGTTGCTAAAATCTTGCCACGGTACGTAGAAATTGTGTCTCCACGAACCACCTGGCCACACGAGTTAATTGTGAGGCTAACGTCCCGGTGGCCCCCTGCCTCTGCCCTAGATTTTGATTATTGCTCTGACTTGGAATATTAAATACTTCCTGTCTGCATTATTCAGGTTGTGTTTGTGGTTTGTGATTTCATGTTAAGCGCTTAAGCGTGTATGTGTGGCCCTCGTTGAAGCTGTTTCTCCAAACCGAGGTTCAACTTTAAATGCAACCGTGATATTCAGATCACTATTTCATTTAATCATTTTTCAACACAGTGGAACAAACATCCTAGCTTCGTTGCATGTTGGTGCTGGGGCCGTTCTTGCTGTTCTGAAAGGGAATGTGGGGTCTGAATGCAAGTGTTAAACCTTTCCAGTCCCATTCTAGATACGATCGCGATTCTAAATTAAGAGCTTCTGTTGCGGGTCGTATAGCATTTCACATGCAATCATACGTAGTTTCCAGGCAACAGCAGTTATGTAGATGCCTTATATCAATGCCTTAAGAAATAAAAAAAATGTTTCAAGTCTTACCCAGTGTGCCGATGTTACATCTCCTTCACCTACGCCATTTATCTAGTACTTTCCTTGCTAGCCCATCCATAGCGTTTCCATGCGCACAGGTCCAATAATTTGTGTCCCCTTTTTATTTAAAACAAATTATTTAGAATAGATCTTATTTTCAGGAATGTTGCTTCAAGCTGCTCTTATTCGCAGTGTTCACACACTTTTTACTTTGTTTTACTCTTTGATTCATTTGAACAATCCCTGCGTCATATTAATAATTACATCCCATTTTTTATGAGTGACGTTACGACGAATGTTCTTTTATGAGTTTTTTCTTATGACTAAATTAATTAATTTTCCAACTCAGGCGAACCTCTTGTTTGTCGTGTGGTTAGAGTTGTGGCGACCCAATCTTTTACTTTGATTTTAAAGTCAAATAGCATTTCCATTTGCGTGTGGCTCTCTTAGCCATCAGGATATGGCTCAGCGCTCCACTCACTTCATAAACACCACTTAATTGCACGTCACTTAGAAGTTAAATTCTGCTTAACAGAAAGACTGTAATGATGTCTAATGAGGTTTTGGACATGGTCTGCAGGGATATCCTGGTGGGAAAGGAACTCATCAGAGGGAAAAATTGGTATTACATGTTCAATTATTGATTTTGTGGAAGAAAAACAACTCATATGGCATCGAAATATGAAAATGTTGTCGGAGGAGAGAAGCCCATCCGCGGCATGGATACAACGAATTCAGACATTAATTATAGGCACAATAATCGAAGGAAATTTATGGAGAGATAGACGCAAATGGAGAATGAAAAGTAAGTTAGATGTATGCTCTTGGGATACCAGACAGAAGTTCAAATAGTTCAAATGGAACTTAACCTCTGAGATCATCAGTCCCCTAGACTTAGAACTACTTAAACCTAACTAACCTAAGGACATCACACACATCCATACCCGAGGCAGGATCCGAACCTGCGACCGCAGAAACAAGTAAATACGTTGTAAAACTGGGAACAATATTGATCGCTGGGGCCAAGAGACGAGATGGAACTCGTAGGATGTCGGTTAGGGTTTCAGATATGCAGGTAAATAGTGGGATGGAACCTTAATTTGGGAATGGAAAAAGGGGGTATTTACTTGTCGATGCGATGTTAGATATCGGGAATGATTTCAAATCCTAGGAGGGAGAAATAGTTGAGATTGTCATAGCATAGGACTTGTGTGTGGATATCTGAGAAAGGTGGAATACGGCGGGAAAGGTGACGCAGCGGGCCGGGATTCTCAACGTTATGGGGTGTTGGGTTTGGATTTAGCCCAAGCCCAAAGGCTGGCGAAAATATTCCAGGTGTTTGTGGCAATGTTATCAACTGGTACAGTACTGGCGATGAGGGGGGAGGGAAGGAGGGAGGGAGGGAGGGCGTGCCGGCCTGCGGGAAAGGGAGGAGGAGTGCTTGACGGTCAAGGATTTAGAGGGAACAAGGAAATTTAGCAGGGGCAGCGATATGTGTAACATTTAAATAGATGATGGTGGGACGTTGAGGGTTTTGTAGGTCTGTATGTAAGTTAAGTGATTTATCCCGAAAGTTTGGCTGGTTGGTAGCTTTAGTTGTTTTAGTCTACTATGGGATTTCTGTTGGAGGGTTATTAGGTGGGAGTTACAGATTACCTTTTGGTCGAGTGTTATAAGTAGATTGGATGGCTGTGGTTCAAGATGGAGAGGTCAGGTGATTTTTCCTTTAATTATTGCCGGTATTTCTGCACGGTTGCTATCTTCAGGCTGGCTTTGTAATTTTAAAACATTTCTTCTGGGCACGAAGACGACGACATTAGATGGCCATAGCTGATGGTGGCGCTGGAGTCTAATTCAGCGGCGCCCGGCGGGTATGCTCCCTGGAAGGGGTGCGGCAACGAAACTATAGTTCAGGTGGCAGTACCATAACTACACCGTCACATGTAGTGTGGACGATCATGCAGGTGAAAGAGATGGAAGCTGCGAAAGCTGATTGCGGCACCCCTCTTTGATGGCACCAGTGTGGCAATCGACATTCGCTCTAAATGTCTCCATATGGCCAAATGATTCCCATAAAGAATGCCCATGTCCTCTGTGCATTATACCCTGCAGAAAGGTGTTTACCTTATAAACCCTGCTGACCAGGATAGGTACGCCACCATTTTCCTCCGTTGTCAGGTCAAATATTGGTGACAGACATTTATTTGATGTCATTAAAATCGACAGCAAAATTTTTGAGTTTTCAGATGACGTCATATTTCTCGTCAAAACTCTAAAATACTCGACGTTTCAGTCTCTTCTTCAGATGAAGTAATAACTTCAGCCTCCCTCCCTCCCCCAATAGCACACAGATCCTTATTTTCGGAGATGTAAAGTTTATGACCAAAAATCTCCACGATTCTGTTGTGTAAAAACTGCAGGCAGATAGTGAGAAAGAGGGTGTGTGTTATCAAAGTAGTATTGTTATATAGCCCATATTGCTTTCTGACGGTTGTTTACGCTCGTCGCACTCTGTGGCGATGGTGGGCGGGGGGTGAGGGGGTGGGGGTAGGTGAGGTGAGGTAAAGAAGAATCCCGTACCGTCATCTCTAGAGAAAAAGCAGTCATTCTTCGAGATTTCTACACCTTCCTGAACTTTTGGCCTGTAAATATTGCTTTATTGTTTTAATGCGCTCGCTTACTGTCCTTCGAATTACGCATCTATTTGGTGTCTCTCCTAAGAGTCGTCAGACTCATTTTGTTTGATGTTTTGGCAGATATTTGCAATTTATCTTTTGGAAAGCGTAGTTGGAGAGTTAGAAACAGCAAAAAAAAAAGACCCTGCTCACTGCCTGTTTCATGCGTCGTCCAATTTGTTTCCCATTACAAACAAAATTATTGTTGCAGAGGTATTTTACGTGCCCTTTCGACAGAACAATTCGAAGTTAGCCTAGTATGATATTCGTTTGCCGATATGCATTAATAGGAACAGTAAAACATGAAGAATAGCGAGTACTGTAGCAGCGACTGAGTAGCGTTGCTCCATGGCGGTAGCAGTCGGCGCGGGGGATGACGATGCTATCGCTGCTGCGACGCTGGTTATTCTTCGTGTGTTGCTGTCAAAACATATCGCTAGAATGAGTAGGTTATATGATTCCCACCATAAAGCTACGTTATTCTATGAATCTTCCACTGCCGGCCGGAGTGGTCGAGCGGTTCTAGGCGTTACAGTCTGGAACCGCGCGACCTCTACGGTCGCAGGTTCGAATCCTGCCTCGGGCATGGATGTGTGTGATCTCCTTAGGTTAGTTAGGTTTAAGTAGTTCTAAGTTCTAGGGGCTGATGACCTCAGAAGTTAAGTCCCATAGTGCTAACAAGGGAACCTCCCCATCGCACCCCCCTCAAATTTAGTTATAAGTTAGCACAGTGGATAGGCCTTGAAAAACTGAACACAGATCAATCGAGAAAACAGGAAGAAGTTGTGTGGAGCTATGGAAAAATAAGCAAAATATACAAACTGAGTGGTCCATGAGCATGATAAGCAATATCCTTGGTTCAAGACTTCCCTCGAGTGAAAAATTTTTTTTTACTAGTTATGATCAGCCCGTTCATTCATTGACGTCACTGTTAACTGTAATAAGTTTAGCGTCTGTGTTTTGCGACCGCACCCCAAAACCGTGCGATTAGTAGACGAAAGGAGTACCTCTCCAATGGGAACCGAAAACATTTGATCGCAAGGTCATAGGTCAACCGATGCCTCCACAGGAAAACACGTCTGATATATTCTATACGACAATGGTGACGGCATGTGCGTCACATGACAGCAATATGTTGTCGACCCACCTAACTTGCACACTTGGCGAATGGATAAAAAGATTCTTCTACCTCGCCCGATTTAGGTTTTCTTGTGGATGTGATAATCACTCCCAAAAAGTGATGAAAACATAAGAGTTTGTCACATAAACTGCAACAAATTAATGCAACAGTTTCACAGTCGCACAGTTTTCCCTGTGCTCTGCCATAACAAATGTTTTTAACGTTTTCAAATCCTGCATATGTCCAAGGAAATCTGAACATGTCCTGGAATATTGGAGAGCGAATTTGATTATGTGTGAGTGCCTGAACTTTGATAATTGTCTGAAAATAAGAAGTTACACGTTTCACTCGAGGGAAGACTTGAACCGAGGACCTCTCGTTCCGCAGCTGCTCACGCTAACCACGGGACCACGGTGCTCCTGTGTTCACACTCGCCATGATGTTGCCTATCTTGCGCATGGACTACTCAGTTTGTATATTTTGCTTATTCTTTCAAAGTTCCATATAACTTCTTCCTGTTTTCTCGATTGATCTGTGTTCACTTTTTCAAGACCTATCCACTGTGCCAACTTATAACTAAATCTGAAGGGGGTGCGATGGGGAGATTCCCTTGTCAGAGCCATTTTGAATCTTCCACTGTTTATTAAAGACCAACTCCTAACCTACTGAAGAATTTTGTGGAAAAGCAAATTATGTACATGTTGTTAATAAAATCAGATAACGGGACTGTTACGTAAAATCTGACATTCGCACGTTTTAAACGTAGAGATGTGATACACTAAACATGCTTTGGAAACTACTTCCTCCTTGATGGGTGGCTGCAACAGCCTAACAATTATTCTATGAACCTTTGTGTATTTTCATTTGCTTTTTTGGTATTACCTCTTGAATAGAAAAAAAGTTTCAGAATATTTGACTTACCAACGGAAACATTTTACTCAGGATCTGTGGAAGGAACATTAACATGTCTCGTTTTCTTCGTAAGCATGTGTTGCGTATTCTTTTACAACTGTTCGGCACCCTTGAATGTTTCCTCACTGTGAATCAATGAAAGGAAAAACACGTCTAGAATAATGGAATTCTGAATCAGAGTGTGCCCTTCATTGAAACTTCTTTAACAGACTGAAACTTTAGGCCGGTCCTGGAGCGCTAGATGAGATATCCGAGAACGCATCAGGCCACGCACTCAGAGATTCACTTACGCTAGCACAACCGCACTTCCTAAATCTGTATGCTGAGTATCTCGATGTACTAGCACACCTGAAAGAAAAAAAAAAAGTTTGCGTAAGAGAGCATTTCCAATGAAAGGCGTGGTCCCCGCTGTGATCACAATTTTAATCTATCATTTTTTTAAGCATAGCAAACATCATTTGGTTATCAGTCTGGTTAAATGTTTCGATTTGACGCCATTTCGACGGTTTGTGTGTCGGTTTTGCCTTTTATTTTACCCGTCACCTTCTCATTTGGCCTCACTAGGAATCAAGTTTTGAACTCTGCGTTAGTATACAGCAACACTAATGACGAGCTACAGTGAAAGTTCCGTCGTGTTTTGCTGAACACTATTCAGAGCTTCACTTGTACATCCGTAAAAAAAAAAAATTAAAAAAAATAAAAAAATAAAAAAAAGTGAGGAAAGTAATGGCGAAAGTGGTAATTTTTTCCAGTTTTGACGACTTTACTATATTTTTCAAGGTAATGATATTTTTATTCTTCCCAGGATAATTTAACGATTCTCACAGTTGTCATAGTGTTATAGGAAGTCATAACCATACTCTAATGTCGTTTTTGCCTTTCCCGGGCAAACCTGTTACTCAGGTATCCGAGAATGTCTCGTACCTGTCCTCTAATGTAAACCTAAGGATCTGTAGCTTACCGTTTTAATCTGCCAGGAAATTTAAGTATCGTATAATTAGCTGCAAAGTGAAACATATCTTCGTAGATAGCTAAATATTCGACCAGAAAAGATTTAATGCGAGGTAATAGGAAACGGATACCATCTGTACGAAAACCGAAGACACACAGTAAATTTCTGCTACACTTCTGTTTCGAAGCGTGAGTTTATTTCCAGCAGGGTAACTGCGTAATTTCAGATTTTGTGGCCATCAACCGAAGGTTTCACTCGAAGGGCAGTCCATATTTATTTGGAGGTTTAAATGGCGGTAGTGTCTAAAATGTGCATCTGAATCACGTGGATGACTGTCATGACTTATTCTTTTTACGTCATTATGAACGTGTCTGGAATTATTAGCAATAGTGGAGCACGTAGTCCACTGCTCTAGAAAAGTATCAAAGCGTCAGTGGAGTAAAAGGCCCTTCTCCACATACGGATGACCGTCAACAGCGTTACGTGCTATAGGCTCAAATGGCTCTGAGCACTATGCGACTTAACATCTGAGGTCATCAGTCGCCTAGAACTTAGAACTAATTAAATCTAACTAACCTAAGGACATCACACACATCCATGCCCGAGGCAGGACTCGAACCTGCGACCGTAGCGGTCGCTCGGTTCCAGACTGTAGCGCCTAGAACCGCGCGGCCAAACCGGCCGGCTTACGTGCTATAGCTCCGTAAAGTATTGCAGAGGTGTTATTTATTTAACTGAAGGCATGGGCGTTATTTAATGACTACACTTTTTTCTTTCACTCTTAATCAACTGTAAAATATTTATTGCAACAGTCACAGTTGAAACACGTCACCAATTATGTCTGAGACAATCAGCATCTGACACTGTTGTAATAAATACTCAGTTTTTAAAAATTATACATTTGCAACATCTCTCGTGACAATACGTCATCCGTTATCTTAATCACCTGCCTGAGGTGAGAATCTCCTACGGCCCTTTGTCCCTTGCAAAGACAAAGAAGTAACATGTCAAATGAATAATGAGACTACGTAACGAAACGCTGTTCGGCACGCTTGATGAACTATACGAGACATCCCGCAGAGAAAACCTAGTCTTCAAACATCACCTGTAATACAGTACTTCTCTATATATCCCTCTGTCTCCCTTCCTCAATCCCTCGCAATCCCTCTGACACACACACACACACACACACACACACACACACACACACACACACAGATATGTTTGTTAGTTCCTTTACTGCAAACATTCGTGCCAGAACATAAATTGGCACCACAGTGAAAAAAAAAAAGACACGATTTTTGATTTGATTTTTAATGAAATGGCAAAAGGTGGGACAAAAATTGTAACACCCTACGAAACACTTCAGGGACGCAGAAGAAAAGACAACTTCTGTACAGAACATCCACTACCGTTATTTTGGGAAAGACATGTATAAAAACTATTAGTTTCTTTTAGCAAAGACGTGAACTCTTTTCCGAATATTTTGCAAGTGGTGTGCTGCCTTATTATAGTTAAATAGTACAGCTTCAAATGAGCAATCAGAATAGAATAGACACATACGTTTTTAGGTCTTAGATAGAAAACCAACAAAATGTATTTACGAGCAGTAAAAACAAAACCTACAGAACATGACATATAGTTGTCAAAACACGTAAGCTTAAACAATACGCAGAAGGAAAACATAGTGTTTGGCTTGTAAAATTCAGTTATGAGAATGACCTCCATAGCCAAAATTAGAATACCATCGGGTTACGCCAGATAGCGTTGGACTGATTTAGTATTTTTTGTTAACAAACTATTTGAATCTGACTTGATAAAATCTTACAACTTTCCCTATTTTATTTTTAGTTTCTGCATACTTGCTACGCTCAAACCACCCAAGTCCTGTTTAGCGCAATCTTACCACTGCATACTTCTAATTTTTTTTCTTCTCTAGTGCTTCTTCCAGGCCAAGTCACATGTATTGCTGTAAGCGGCAGCGGAGATCTTCTTTACGTATTTAGTGCGTAGCTACTGACAAACCACGTGCTGAAAGTATTACAGTTAGTTGGAAGTTTCTTTAGCAGTAGCAGGGCGAGGTAACAGCGATAACATGTCAGATGCTGATGGATTGGTTGTTTGACTTCTGGCTCAGCTATCACCATCGTGTCCGCTGGAAGCTCTCCAGGTTTCGGACGAGCCACGAGCCCTACCTGCGACCTGCGAGCACCGTTAGGCATCCTGCCGGCGCGAGCCGAGGCTGCGCAGATGTTAGCGCTAGGCCGTGTTGTTTACTCGCGCATCCTGGCCGGACGCCGTTGTTTACGTCGCCTGTTGGCGCCCGCAGCTGATATTCGGCCTCTCCCAGTGGGGCAGGGGGGAGGGGGAGGGGGAGCAGAGGGGAGGGAGAGAGAGAGAGAGAGAGAGAGAGAGAGAGAGAGAGAGAGAGAGACAGATGTGCTGACAGGGGCTTGTGTGTTTTCACTGTAGTAGCATCTCTTGCGACTTCTCCTAATCAAAACACGGCGGAGAGCAAACAACCGTATGGCTGAAATGTAACCGCGTTTTGACACTTCGTTTCGTTGGCTGTAATTCTTTCGGAAGTCCATCGACTACTCCAGACTGGACCTAGCGAGAAGTAAATAGTTTTCTTAGGCGTCCTGGAACGACAGAAGACTTACACTACTGGCCATTAAAATTGCTACACCAAGAAGAAATGCAGATGATAAACGGGTATTCATTGGACAAATATATTATATTAGAACTGACATGTGATTACATTTCCACGCAGTTTTGGTGCATAGACCCTGAGAAATCGGTACCCAGAAGAACCACCTCTGGCCGTAACAACGGCCTTGATACGCCTGGGCATTGAGTCAAATAGAGCTTCGATGGCGCTTACAGGTACAGCTGCCCGTGCAGCTTCAACACGATACCACAGTTCATCAAGAGCAGTGACTGGCGTATTGTGACGAGCCAGTTGCTCGGCCACCATTGACCAGACGTTTTCTGGAGAATGTGCTGCCCAGGGAAGCAGTCGAACATTTTCTGTATCCAGAAAGGCCCGTACAGGACCTGCAAAATGCGGTCGTGCATTATCCTGCTGAAATGTAGGGTTTCGCAGGGATCGATTGAAGGGTAAAGCCACGGGTCGTAACACATCTCAAATGTAACGTCCACTGTTCAGAGTGCCGTCAATGCGAACAAGAGGTGACCGTGACGTGTAACCAATGGAACCCCATACTATCACAACGTTTCACCAGGCAACGCCGGTCAACTGCTGTTTGTGTATGAGAAATCGGTTGGAGACTTTCCTCATGTCAGCACGCTACCGACGCCAAACTTGTGTGAATGCTCTGAAAAGCTAATCATTTGCATATCACAGCATCTTCTTCCTGTCGATTAAATTTCGCATCTGTAGCACGTCATCTTCGTGGTGTAGCAATTTTAATGACCAGTAGTGTATAAAGAAACTCTATGTCAGAGAGAGAATGGTACTAAGAAGTGGAGGTTATAGATGAGACAGGATGTTAGACAAGGATGCTGTTTGACACTAATGCTTTCCAATATTTGTGCTGACTAACTACTAGACAAGGCATCAGAAAGAATAAAAAACATAATAGGACGAGGAAGGACGAAGGTACATAAGTAAGCAGATAATCACTGTTGTGGGTTGGCAGGAGAGCCAACCCGTATGAATAGAGGAAGCCGAAAGGACGCGTTTTAGCTCACGCAGGCTGGCGTGAGGTCTGGAACAGCACAAGGAAATTAGAACTTAGAAAAACGGACGCAGATGGTGGAATACTTAACTTTAATCCATTAATGTTGAACGTAGCTCTTGTCTGTACATTATTTACAATATCAATAGCAACTGATAATGGCGCCTTGCTAGGTCGTAGCAAATGACGTAGCTGAAGGATATGCTAACTATCGTCTCGGCAAATGAGAGCGTATTTTGTCAGTGAACCATCGCTAGCAAAGTCGGTTGTACAACTGGGGCGAGTGCTAGGAAGTCTCTCTAGACCTGCCGTGTGGCGGCGCTCGGTCTGCAATCACTGATAGTGGCGACACGCGAGTCCGACGTATACTAACGGACCGCGGCCGATTTAAAGGCTACCACCTAGCAAATGTGGTGTCTGGCGGTGACACCACAATCACTGTCGGCTTAGTCAGAACAAGGACGCAATAAAAGTGGAGAAGAGTATGGAATAAGGAGAAAATGGAGCATTTTTTGGAAGAAGGCTCGCAAGAGAAAATGGTTGTTCGATATAGGACAACATGCTTCTAATATACATTTTAAATGGTTCAAATGTCTCTGAGCACTATGGGACTTAACATCTGAGGTGATCAGTCCCCTAGAACTTAGAACTACTTAAACCTAACTATCCTAAGGACATCACACACATCCATGCCCGAGGCAGGATTCGAACCTGCGGCCGTAGCTGTCGCGCGGTTCCAGACTGAAGCGCCTAGAACCGCTCGGCCACACCGGCCGGCAATATAGATTTTAACAGGATGTGACTACTATTTATTAAATTTTTCAACAATACTAGATACTCCGAACTACGTTTTTAATGTGAAAAATAACATTTGTGAGAAACTTTTCTAGGCCCTTTTTCGATAAATCAGTGCCAGTAAATTACAATGATCAAACATTTCTTTCGTCAAATGTTATTTTAACGCCGAGAACACAATAAAACATAGGATTAATTAATTCTTAATAATACCTAAGATCAGGGAATCCTCAGAGAGATACTGTACAATTGTCATATGACCCTCGTCGTTTACTACCCATTACTACTGTTTTCTAATGCACATCCTCGACAGGTTTCTTCGTAAAGTTAACACAACACAACACTAACTGCTGATGCTCGGAGTAAGCTGACCTGCACATAAGCACTCGCTACCTTAAACTGAATGAGAAGTGCTGCGCGCGCGCTCATCGTGATAATGGTGTCAGGTCTTTAGAACTCCGATAATGAAAAAAATTGGGAGAATATTCTACATAACCCACTGATCAATTTTACAGAATTTCCCGAAAATGGACGCGTAGAACTATGCACCATTCGTCTGGAAAATGCCACAATTGTAGCGCCTGATCACTTGTGTAAACCCTTCAGACGACCCATGCCTGTGAAGCCTTGGAGGGAATTATCTCGTTAAGTCGTCACTCTCCGTGACAAGATTAAGAGAAAAGCTTGAGTACAATGATCAAAATGTACTTGCAGCTCAGCTACTCATCTTGTAATTTCAAACATAAATCAGACCTCACCTGTAAAACTGCCTGTCTCCCTGACAGTTAGCATCAGAGTTTGTAAACGAGAACAGGTTGCAGCATGATTAAAATTATTTATAAACTGGAAAAGAGCTGCAGAAGTAACTGAGGCACTGTAAATTGAATTAAAATTTGTGTTGAAAAACTGAAAAAAAGGAACGCAATCTTCACAATATGGCAATAGCCAAGAATCTCCAATTCCTGGATACAACAGCAGTAGCAGCCTATGCACAGCAAACTGATATTCAAATTACAGACCTAAATAATAGTGACAGTTCGTTCATCATTTCGGAGAAAGTACTAGTAATGTTTAGAGCAAACCAATATACGGAAGATGCATATATAATCACTAAGCCATGAGAGACGTTTAGAGGAAAATACGAAGTCGCGAGAGTGTCAGCACTTTACTTATCATCAGTATACTGAAGAGAAGTCGGTGGACAATACCGAATGTGTCTCTTTATTTGGAAAATGGAGAATGGCTGTCTTTCACGGACGTATCAGGACTGTGTTTCAAAGCCACTTTCAAAGACATTATCTGAACAAACAAACAACAGTTGGACTATTTATTTATCGTAAGGCGGTAACAGAACATATCAAGAAATATATACAGTTTACAACATACATCTAAGGATTTATGCCTACGGCTGACCATTGGCAGTAATACACTGCCAAGTTGAAAGTTGTCTGTCACAATCATAGGGCACAGCATCTCTGAGGCAGCGATGAAGTGCGGATTTTCCCGTAGGATTATTTCACGACAGTACCGCGAATATCAGGCATCCGATAAAACAGCATATCTCCGACATCGCTGAGGCCGGAAAAAGATCCTGCAAGAACGGGACGAACGACGACTGAAGAAAATCGTTCAACGTGACAGAAGAGCAACCCTTCCGCAGATTGCTGGAGATTTCAGTGCTGGGCCGTCAACAAGTTGGATGGCTCTGAGCACTATGGGACTTAACATCTATGGTCATCAGTCCCCTAGAACTTAGAACTACTTAAACCTAACTAACCTAAGGACAGCACACAACACCCAGCCATCACGAGGCAGAGAAAATCCCTGACCCCGCCGGGAATCGAACCCGGGAACCCGGGCGTGGGAAGCGAGAACGCTACCGCACGACCACGAGATGCGGGCCGTCAACAAGTAACAGCGTGCCAACCATTCAACGAAACATCATCGATACGGGCTTTCGGAGCCGGGGACCCACTCGTGTATCCTTGATGACTGCACGACACAAAGCTTTACGCCTCGTCTGAGCCCGGCAAGTTCGACATTGGACTGTTGATGACAGGAAACATGTTGTCTGGTTGGACGAGTCTCGTTTCAAATTGCATCGAGCGGATGGACGTGTAAGGGTATGGAGACAACCTCATGGATCCATGGACCCTGCAATTCAGTAGGGGACTCTTCAAGCTGGTGGAGGCTCTGTAATGGTGTGGGGCGTGTGCAGTTGGAGTGATGTGGGACACCTGATATTTCTAGAGACGACTCTGACGGGTGACACGTACGCAAGCAACCTGTCTGATAACCTGCATCAGTTCATGTCCACTGTGCATTCCGACGGAGTTGGGCAATTCCAGCAGGACAATACGACACCCTGCACAACCATTATTGCTGCAAGGTGGCTCCAGAAACACTCTTATGAGTTTAAACACTTCCACTGGCCACCATACTTCTCAGACATGAACATTACTGAGCATATCTGGGATGCCTTGCAACGTGCTGTTCATAAGAGATCTCCGACCTCTCGTACTCTTGCGGATTTACGGACAGCCCTGCACAATTCATGGTGTTTATTCCCACCAGCACAACTTCAGACATTAGCCGAGTCCATGCCACGTCGTGTTTCGGGCACTTCTGTGTGCTCACGGGGGCCCTTCGCGATAGTAGGCGGGTGTACCAATTTCTTTAGCTCTTCAGTGTGCACATATTTTCAAAGATATTTTTCTGCAGACAGAGATATCAAATGGTTCAAATGGCTCTGGACTTAACTTCTAAGGTCATCAGTCGCCTTGAACTTAGAACTAATTAAACCTAACTAACCCAAGGACATCACACACATCCATGCCCCAGGCAGGATTCGAACCTGCTACCGTAGCGCCTAGAACCGCTCGGCCACTCCGGCCGGCAAACAGAGCTATCTCTGACACATTGAGTAAAGTGGTAGAAGAATACTGTTTGAAATTCCGGCATTTGGGAGCCAATGAGAATGGTGCGCGGCACCATGGATGGACAAAGCGAGTGTCTGACGGAGTAAAGGTGTGCGCAGCGGCGTGAGGTGCACAGATGTGCTAAGATGCCACATGTTCTCGTACGATTTGAATATTACTGAAGACAGAGTCTGCTATTCATTCGAAAATATCGTGTTATTAATGTGCACCTGTTCTCTGGTTCGTATTGCAAGCCTTGAAGTTCACATTATCTTCAGAACTTTAACATGTGGTTTGTTTGTTGAGATATTACGCTCGTGGCTTTGTAGGTCCGATGATTTTCGGAGCAAGGAACAGAAACGTGTTTCTGTCGATCCATCCGAATATTAGAGAACTTAAATCCGTCACGTTCTGATTTAAAGATCTTCTTTCAATGTTGCTTGAGGTTTCTTATTTATTTGTTTATCTTATGACTGCAACAGCAAATATTAAGAAGTGTATACAGCTTACAATATCCATTTAAGGAGTTAAGCACAAAGCTAATATGTTCATATTCTTAAAGTTGATATTTCAGTAATACTAAGAAGAGGACTTTTAAACTTTATTATTAGAACTGTTAAGTGAACAGATATATTAATTAGAATTTAATTTATAGCAGAGGAAAGAGCTTTAATAAAATCACTGAATGGTCTTGGATACTTTCTCAGAGGCAATATGCTGGATGGTTTGTTTTGGGCCCCACTATAGCGGACTGCAGAGTCTCGGAGCCCCCATTTGTACATCATAGCACTACATCTGTTCTTATACTGTTGAGTTGTGTCCACCCATTTCTCTTCAGATTAAATCCTGGTAGAATGGCAGAGGGATCATGAATACCTTGATGTTTTATTGTTGTAGCATTCCATCTCTCACACCACACTTTTTTAAGTTGAAACTTATTGTTTCTTCCATTGTGCCAGTGGATTGCGTGATATCAAGCGGTCTCGAGGATGGTCGTTTAAGACTGTATGGACTGGAAGGTCTCGGGGGTAGTCGGTGTGTCAGAGCTGAAGCCTCTAGAGTGGATGCTTCAGCACCCCAGGTTGTGCCAGCCAGTCTGTTTATGATGTTATATCGGGCCTTTAGCTTTTGGTTTGTGTTTTCCAAGTGTCTTTCATATGTTCAAGACCGATAGAATGTGTGACCAAGGTATTTAGGCTGGAAAATTTGGCCAATCCTCTGCTGACAGAAGTTGACACTAAGCTATTGGTTTATGATTCTGTCGTTTAACTGGAATGCCCAGACTTCTTCTTGGCTGTATTTGGTTGGAGTCTCCATGCATCGCAATTGTGTTCTGACTATCTAAATCTGTAGACAAAATATTTTCTGCTTCTTCGAGTATGCTGATTTGTATGGATATGGCAAGGTCATCGGCGTAGCATAACTTTTTGCTGAAACTTCCTGGCAGATTAAAACTGTTAACTTTTTGCTACTAACTTTTAGCATGTCACTGGTATACAGGTTGAAGAGCAAAGGTGCTAGTATGGATCCTTGAGGAACCTTATTTTTTATGTTAAATGATTGACTCTGTTTTTGTCCAACGCTAATCTTGAAGTAACGGCTGGCTAAGGTATTTTTCACGTCATGAGTTTCTTACTTGGGACATGCATTTTTAGTTTTAGCATAGTACATCTAGGTACACAGTATAATATGCTGCTGACAGACCAACAAAGGCCATCAATGTCAAACATTCTCAAAGTCCTCCGAGATTCCATGCCATTATTTCCAATTGCTGATATCTTCACTGCCAAGATGCACTTTGCGATCGGTATCAAGCTATTCCTTGTAATGTAAATTTTGTCTTCAGCAAAGATAGTAACGTCCCTGAGTTACCATAGCGAGTAATATTACATATTTCAACTGTTACGGTGAGCGATATGATTCGCCTTTTCTATGCACGCATTTACAGAACTGATGATAAGTCAGCTGCTGCAGTTGCTGAAGGAGTGACAGTTCATCAGTCATTAAAGAAAGTCTGCTTTACGCCTTGGATTTTTAGATTTTAAAATGAGAAGGTTATGCTGACAGCTGAGCCCAAGTATGCCCATGAACGCAACGTGGCAACAAGCACAGTTGCTTGGTCATAATTCTTGTGAGTTCATGATATTTATTGCAGTTTAGCAGGTTCACACAATTCAATTTACTGTTTAGTTATGTCAATTGTTGATACTTTGAGCAAAGTATTTTATTTCTGTTCTTTGTCACATTTCTTTAATGGTGCTATCAGATCGCATTATAATTTGAGCCGATGGGTCTTCCCATACGAGAGAGCATGTAAAGGCAGGGCATATTTCAGACTACACATTTACATGTAATCCTAATTTAATAAAATACCGGAAGACCCACAAAGTGATAAATTACCTCACCCTACCACTTGCGTACTTCCATGCATACTGCCACCTCTCGACATGGATGATACAAAAGGCACTCTATAGAATATAAATCTTTGTCTCGCATTTACCACTTTGGGTACTTGGTTGCTCCACGCCTTCACAGTCATCCCTCACTACAGCAAACATTCTGAACACCATTGATAATAATAATTGATTATTTCGCAGTACATTGGAGCTTAAAAGTAAGTACCTCAGCGAAACATATAACAGAATAAAAATCATTTTAAAATACGGACATGTATCTCTTTTACAAGCCATCTAGGTTGTCTGTCTTTAAAACCCTATGTTTGACTACAACCAATTTTTGAAAGTTATCTAATATAAAGAATGCAAAAGAACATGTAGCTTAATAATTAATACTGTGTGAAAGATAAACGTTTTTTAGGGAGCACAGTCTGTGGAGCGGTGGTCATGTTGATTTTGTACGCTTACGAACTGACAAACCTCATTTCTTGTTAAATGACCAATCTTCCACCATCCGTCTTCACTCTGTTATTTACACCCAATTTTCTTCACAGAGATACAGAGCTGCTGTGTGAACATTTGCATGGCAAAAATCTGGTTACGAAGTTGATATTCCTGCTGCGGAATTTGATAACGTGTGGCTTTTGATATTGGACTATTCGAGTGCGGATCCACTGAATTTCAGTATGTTGTTGTTTGAGGAATATGTTTAGAAATAATTTGTCATTTATGTATGACTCGAGCGAATATGTTGTCATAACTGTATGTTCCCAGAGTTTATTTCTTTAGTAACTTATGCTTCTATAGTCCTTATATTATTTAATTTTCGAATATCGATGGAACACAAATGCAGAGTAACGTAAATAAAAATGTAACATGTAACGTAAACATTATATAAACAAAGCTGATGAATGGAAGAACAGACACATTTCCATAATTCAAAATAATTTGCATTCGGTGTTAGTCATTCGAGCTGAGTACTTTCTACATTAGTGTCACGTCATCCCTTTCATTGCAGAGTGGCTAGATTTCTCTAGTGAAAAGCCACAGCAATGAGAGCCTGCCGCTCTCGCGCATGCCCGTATTCGAAAATTTCGACTATATGGACGTTTAAGTGCGTAAGGCCCGAATGTCCACCAGTTTTTCGTTGGTAATTACACGGAGAACCAATACTTAAGTGCGGTGGCAATTTTACGTATTCTAGTCTCCAGTTATGTCTGACATGACTCTTTGCGATACATACCTCACCCAACTTAAAATTAAAATGATAAATTAGAGCTAGTGTTACAGCCTATATCATCGTAAAATAATCCTATTTTCATCACTGAGATGCATATTCTGATCAAGCGAAACATCTATCAGTAACCGGAGAAAAAGAGGTTTCTTTTTTATGGCGGCTGGAGGGGGGGGGGGGGGGGCTACTGGGGCTAATCAAGATAAATGGAAAAACAGCACAATGAAATACGATCGGCAATCAATATTGCCTTTTGTGAAGACTATAAAAGTACAAGAATCGAAAACGTAGTCTTACTATTTTAGTCACTTACAGCGACACGCAGTTCATTTGGTCGGACTAATTAGTAATCAGGGCAAAGCTGTCGCCGAAAATATACAAACTGAATGAGTGTATTCATGGTGAAAGTCGGCGACGGTCAGTCAAACATAATATTTTCTGGTAAATATCGGGAACGTGAAATGAAAATTCTGTTAAAGGGGAAGCTCACAGAAAGATATGGAATTTACTGCTACTCAAAATTTTTGTAGTCATGGATAGGTGGAGACTGATCTGAAGATAAATATACACATAGTTTATAAAAAAAGTCTTCATAAGGTTAGGAACAAAAATGTGTGGTACAAGTGCCCTTAACATCTTAAGAGCAATAAAATGATTTTATCTAGATTAAGGAATAGAAAGGAATTTTAAAAAAACCTAATACTTTCCTCTTTGCACGTGACTTATCACGGCAATGGATACAGCAAACAAACAACTACGTGATCAAACTGGATCATATAATGATAATTAATGTTTATTTGTTTACAACTACATCATTACTGTCTACAAAGATACCCTGGTGAATTCGTCTCGATGATTTTTTGTCCAACAAGAATAAAACCTTGGAATTAAAAAAAGAAAAGAAAATATTGAGGGAGATGCTGTTAATGAAAATAAACTAACAGAATAAGAGTATCCACTATTTTTGAAAGGGAAAATGGGAATATGACGAATTTTTTTTATAAACGATGGCTGTTTCTTCTCTGTAATATGGAACTGAGATACGAATTTTGGAGATACACAAAGAAGGATAATTTGAAGAAATGAGGATTTTCGGAAAAATAGCAGTATACAGTGGAAACGTTACAAAAAGAAATTCTACCAGTATGTATAAAATAACGCATAGAGGAATATGGCACAGAAAATTTTAATAGTTTAGATGAATGGACCACCCTTGTTTTCCCCAAAAAATATCTGTGCACATCATTCAATAAGATGAATTTTGCGATGACCGACGAAAATGTAGAAAGACCGACATTTTGAACGGGGGACACAAGTATTTTTCTTTTGTTATTTACTTTAACTTCGGCACCTGATGGCCATTCAGACAAGGGTAATTTAGGTAATGAACATACAGTACATAATTTGATGATGTAGTATGGTAACATGTAGATACAAATTTAACAAAGGGCATAACTATTGATTGACATGTATGTAAAATATTGAATAATAAATTTGGTTCTTTAACTAACTCAAAGAAAGAAAAGAGGGAAAAGAAATATAAAAAGAGGCAGAATTCGCGACTGACTGACACAGAATAGAAGAAGTATGCAACCACTTGACGGCACAAGAGTCACGGCCTGACGCCCAGCTGCCTGTCAGAATACACCTCCAGAAACAATACATGCTAGCGTCTGGTGTCACAGATTTGAGAAGCAATATCTGTTCCTCAACGGGAATACTTCTAAAGATTTGCTCAGTTATTTCAGTATCATGTTCGTACAAATATAAGAGTTTTTCTCCTAAAGCCGGCCGCAATGACCGAGCGGTTCTAGGCTCTCCAGTCCGGAACCGCGCTGCTGCTACGGTCGCACGTTCGAATCCTGCCTCGGGAATGGATGAGTGTGATGTCCTTAGGTTAGTTAGGTTTAAGTAGTTTTAAGTCTAGGGGACTGATGACCTCAGATGTGGAGTCCCATTGTGCTCAGCCATTTTTTTTCTCCTAAAAAAAATTATTCCAAATAAATTTGTCTGTAAACTGTGAATATCGGAATCTCGAGGTTCAGGAAAGATCCATAAAACTTGTAAGTACTTGTGGTAAACCTCATTCTCT
Organism: Schistocerca americana; assembly: GCF_021461395.2. Lineage (NCBI taxonomy): Eukaryota > Metazoa > Arthropoda > Insecta > Orthoptera > Acrididae > Schistocerca > Schistocerca americana. The sequence continues at coordinate 37,079,851 of NC_060124.1, forward strand.
CAAAATGTACGTTATAAACGGTGCAAAATATGTGAAATAAGTATTTCGACAAGGGACTTTGCACAAAGGAGTAAGCACTTTACTGCGTAATTACCCGTAGTAAAGCTTTCACTCTGAAGTTTAGTTCCACTCCTGAACCTTCCTTTTATTTCCATCTTTGCTTCTTCAATGTACAGGTTGAACAGTAATGGGGAAGGACTACATCCCTGTTTTACAGCCTTTTTAATCTGAGCGCTTCGTTCTTGTCGTCCAGTCTTATTATTCCCTCTTGCTTTTGTACGTATTGCATATTACCCGTCTCTCCCTATAGCTTACCTCTATTTTTAGTATTTCGAACATCTTGCGCCATTTTACACTGTTGAACGCTATTTCCAGATCGAAAAATCCTACGAACGTGTCTTGATCTTTCTTTAGCCTTGCAGCCAGTACCAAACGCAACGTCTGGTGCCGTTACCTTTTCTAAGGCCAAGCTGATCATAATTTTGCACATCCTCAATTTTCTTTTCCGTTCTGCTGTACATGGTTCTTGTCAACGACTTGGATGGATGAGCTATTAAGCTGATTGTGCGACAATTCTCGCACTTGTCAGCTCTTGCAGTCTTCGACATCCGTATAGCCGACAAATCTGAATAACGCACGAGTTGAACAGTCGACTGAATGGAAATCTACGACGAGGCCCCTTTGAAATTCTGTCACGTGCTGATAACGCTTTCTCATACGAGTACGCCGGATCTCCGTCTCCTTCGCTGCGATTACTCAACATCTGACTATTCACACGCCTCACATAGCCTACCAGGCCTGGTAGCCATACTAAGCACGAACATTAACGCACTCTGATGGTCGCTCTACGTGTAACTTGAGAACTGCCACTCTCAATTATTCACATACCCACCTATGGTATGCATGTGTACGAAGTTACATTGACGTGTTTATCTTCTGGTTGTTTCACTTTTGCGCCAGGCAGTGTGTTACTTTGTAATGACGATGTAGCAAAATTATATTCTGATCCATTTCTGGGCAGCATGTATAACCCCCTTAGTACATGAAAATTATTATTTCCAAAACTAGTACTAAAGTGACTTTTTCTAAAATGATACATCAAAGAAATTCAGCCACTGAAAGAATTCTAAAGGAATGTTATTCACTCACGACTGAAGTGGGTAACAAAACATTCGACCGATTCTGGAATACTGAATGACAGATTGGGACCCATAATGAGAGGGATACAAAATACTTCTAAAGAAGACCCGGCCGTGCGTTCTGGCTTCGTTTAGTAAACGAGGGAATGTTACGGACGTCTCCAGACAGCTCCAGTGGCAGACGCTACAAGAGAGGCATTGTGAATCTCAGAGAGGTGAGGTCAACAACGCCAATTACAACTTTGTCAACCTTTTCACTTAACGTCAATGAACGTTCTATTCCAACATCGCTAAATGTGCCATCATTTACATCAACTTTCTCTTCACCTTCCGCTGCCTTCTCAAAACGCACAGAATATTCTTGTTTCGTATCGCAAATAACGTCGTTAGTGTCATCAAAAGAACAAGTCTGTACTAATTTCAAATCAAAAGTTTCTGTTACTTCTTCCTTTTCCTCTATGAATTTAATAAGATTAGCAATAATCACACTAATTTCTTTTTTAAATTCCGTGTTAATACCACTACTATTTTTTTCTATTCTTGAATTTAAGCTACTAATGTTCGAATTTAATGTACCTAAGGTCAGTCTTACTACATAAGTTCTTAAAATTCTCTTTCTTTTGCATCATGAATTATACTAATAATGACTTCATGTCCCCATCTATCAGCTTCTCCTGCACTCACCGATTTTCATCCCATAAATATAGCTTCATATGAACTTGTTCCACAATTCGAAACTGTTCACTTCTTCATTCTTACTACAATGAGGAATGGGTGAAGCCCTAGACATTTCATTTTAAATTTGGCTGTCATCCAATTCGTCATATCAAAAATAAATTTATCAAATACCCAAATCCACTATCATCTTAAGGTTCAGTCTTAACTGCTATTCTATGTTCTACACCAACTGACATTCTTCCATTACTTCTCTATGTAAATTACTTCCCTCTTGACGAACGAGTTCACGGGTGAACAGCCGCTTGTTAAGTGTCCAACTTTCCTCTTGTCTGCTCTCGATGTCCACCCCCAGGGAGGATAGGATGGTAAGACATTGTGTTAAGAACCTTCAACATTGCAGCGCGTCAGCAATCGTTGGTTAATATGCTTTTTTCGCAATCGAGGCGGGTTTTTAGTTTTTTAATACATGTGTTAAGATATTAAAGAATAGCTTCTTTGAAACTTGAGGGGGATGCTTAGAGGATAAAAAGTGTGGGGGAAGACAGAGATTGGACTACATACAACAAACAACTGAGGACGTTCCGTCTCCTACCGTTGGATGAAGATGCTGGCACAAGAGAGGAATTCGTGATGCACAGCATCAAACCAGTCACAAGACTGTTGCCTCCTTCTCCCCCTCCCCCCCCCCCCCTCTCCGAAACCTTTTCCCAAAAAACATATCTTATTGTGAGTGTGTGAGAATAAATTCGATGACTTTCTCGGTAGGTGTAGTACATCTTCCTCTTAAAACAACTGAAATTTCGTACACTGAGAGTAGTGAGAATAACAATGAGGCAGCTATGCTTGCAAATCTGAAACGAACCTGTTCCTGTCTAAACGACTTGCGATCATCGAAGAAGCGAGAGTTCTTTTCTCGAAAAATATAGTCTTTGAGGTGCAGTACGCAAACTGCCGCTTACTGTCTTATTAACTGCCACCACAATAATCCGAGGGCCTGTGAAATTAATGAGACTGTGCTACTGTCCTTAAATTTAAAGCCATCGTTTGGACCGTGATTATTTAATGATACACCGTTTTAATGATTGATGTGGGGGACTGCCGCTCGAATTTGTGGAAGGCAACTTGTATGTTATTTGTCATTTCCCTCCTACGAAACAACCCACTTACCCTCCGGTCGTACTTGACTTTCACTGAAGTTTTAATGAAACACCGGCACAGGAGAGATATATGTGATTCCGATGCCAGGGAGGAACTTCTTTTTGACGGTGACCCTTATTAAATTACCATCATTTGGAGACAGCGGCAGCTTTTGTTTGAATAAGGTGAGGTATCGGCTGCTGGCTGCGGCGACCCACGGCCGCGCCAGAGGCGGAAAAGAACTTTTTGTTCCGCTCTCGCTGCTGCCCGTCATGCCGAATTCATCGTGCATGTCTGCTGGCTGCCACAACGTATCGCCCCGCCCTGTGTTGACAGCGGGCAGTAAACGAGCAGCCGCAGTGTGCGCTTGTGACGTCAATTTGTAACTAAAGTTTCACAAACATGCCACCTGCTGAGTACATAACTGTCGGAGAATTTATCTAGAGTAATGATACGAAAATTGCACTACACTAATTCTCTGATCGAAGATGGTCATTTATTGTTGTATGGAGTGAACACTGTACATTCCGAAATGCGATTTGTTTACAGGGTTATTACAAATGATTGAAGCGATTCCACAGCTCTACAATAACTTTATTATTTGAGATATTTTCACAATGCTTTGCACACACATACAAAAACTCAAAAAGATTTTTTAGGCATTCACAAATGTTCGATATGTGCCCCTTTAGTGATTCGGCAGACATCAAGCCGATAATCAAGTTCCTCCCACACTCGGCGCAGCATGTCCCCATCAATGAGTTCGAAAGCATCGTTGATGCGAGCTCGCAGTTCTGGCACGTTTCTTCGTAGAGGAGGTTTAAACACTGAATCTTTCACATAACCCCACAGAAAGAAATCGCATGGGGTTAAGTCTGGAGAGCGTGGAGGCCATGACATGAATTGTTGATCATGATCTCCACCACGACCGATCCATCGGTTTTCCAATCTCCTGTTTAAGAAATGCCGAACATCATGATGGAAGTGCGGTGGAGCACCATCCTGTTGAAAGATGAAGTCGGCGCTGTCGGTCTCCAGTTGTGGCATGAGCTAATTTTCCAGCATTTCCAGATACACGTGTCCTGTAACGTTTTTTTCGCAGAAGAAAAAGGGACCGTAAACTTTAAACCGTGAGATTGCACAAAACACGTTAACTTTTGGTGAATTGCGAATTTGCTGCACGAATGCGTGAGGATTCTCTACCACCCAGATTCGCACATTGTGTCTGTTCACTTCACCATTAAGAAAAGATGTTGCTTCATCACTGAAAGCAAGTTTCGCACTGAACGCATCCTCTTCAATGAGCTGTTGCAACCGCACCGAAAATTCAAAGCGTTTGACTTTGTCATCTGGTGTCAGGGCTTGTAGCAATTGTAAACGGTAAGGCTTCTGCTTTAGCCTTTTCCGTAAGATTTTCCAAACCGTCGGCTGTGGTACGTTTAGCTCCCTGCTTGCTTTATTCGTCGACTTCCGCGGGCTACGCGTGAATCTTGCCCACACGCGTTCAACCGTTTCTTCGCTCACTGCAGGCCGACCCGTTGATTTCCCCTTACAGAGGCGTCTAGAAGCTTTAAACTGCGCATACCATCGCCGAATGGAGTTAGCAGTTGGTGGATCTTTGTTGAACGTCGTCCTGAAGTGTCGTTGCACTGTTATGGTTGACTGATGTGAGTGCATTTCAAGCACGACAAACGCTTTCTCGGCTCCTGTCGCCATTTTGTCTCACTGCGCTCTCGAGCACTCTGGCGGCAGAAACCTGAAGTGCGGCTTCAGCCGAACAAAACTTTATGAGTTTTTCTACGTATCTGTAGTGTGTCGTGACCATATGTCAATGAACGGAGCTACAGTGAATTTATGAAATCGCTTCAATCATTTGTAATAGCCCTGTACATCTACAGGGTGGCGCACGTAATGTATTACCATTTTGTTTTTGAATATAAACTTTATTGTCAATACAATCTCAAAGAAATATATACTACAATGAAGACTCGTCCATGGAGATCTGTTCAACTCAGCACATGCTCAATGCGTCCACCATTTCGTTTTTCCAAACTTCCTTCAAACGAACACTGAAATTAGTGATTACCCTACGGCACATGTCTTCCGTAATTTCACTGCAAGCTTGAAGAATAAGTCTTCTGAGCTGCGTTAAATCGCGTGGACGTTTCGGGAAAATTATTTCCTTTAGGTACCCCCAAAGAAAAAAGTCACATGGATTGAGGTCTGGACTATTGGGGGGCCAATTTTGTCCGTCATTGAAGCGATCTGAAAACCTGAGTGAAATGATCCGCATGTCGAAATGCTCGCGTAAAAACTCCAACACAGTGTTTGCAGTATGTGGCCCTGCTCCATCTTGCAAGAACCACTGCGTGTTGAAGGGCAAGGCAGTAGCAAGAAGCTGTGGAATGAAGCTATTGCGAAGCATGCTCAAATAACGCTCTCTGTTCAGTTTCTTCAAAGAAAATCGGTCCAATAAGTCCGTGACTGGAAATTGCTGCCCACGCTGTAATCCTCGGAGCATAATGATGTCGTTCATGAAGCACTTCTGAGTTTTCAGTGGCCCAAAAGCGTACATTTTGTTTGTTAACCACACCGTCTAAATGAAAATGCGCCTCGTCTGAAAACCAAACGTTGTTGAGGTCATATTGTATGGGTACATATGGAGGTCACTTTTAAGAATGAGTTGAACGGAGCGTCTGGATATTCCCAGTTGCACTGCTGCCTTTCTACACGATTTCCCGGGACTTCTCTGTACAGCAACTCGTACCGCTTCAATATTCTCCGGCGAACAAACAGGCTTAGGCCGAGGTCGCTTCGCTTCCAATACTGTTCCTTCCTGTACAAATTTATCGTACATCCTGTGGATGGTCTTCTTGCAAGGGACCCATCGTGTGTTAAACTGTTGTCGAAAACGCCTCTGAGTCACAACAAGGCTTTTCGTTTCATGAAAAAGTAACACAAATGCTGTGTCGTCAATCTTCCATTGTCAGCCATTGCTGCTTACTAGTCTCCTAGCTGCAGTATCGTGAATTACACGTCATTTCGTAATTCATTTGTTTTTCCAAGCTCTGCTGGTACTGCTGTAGACATCCCAGCGGCCGGCCGCGGTGGCCGAGCGGTTCTAGGCGCTTCAGTCTGGAACCGCGCGAATGCTACGGTCGCAGGTTCGAATCCTACCTCGGGCATGGATGTGTGGGTTGGCCTTAAGTTAGTTAGGTTTAAGTAGTTCTAAGTTCTAGGGGACTGATGACCTCAGAAGTTAAGTCCCATAGTGCTCAGAGCCATTTGAATATCCCAGCGGGATATATATGATGTGCGTCGTAAATGGTGAAAGAAACAATTGGTAACACATTTCGGCGCCACCCTGTACATCTACAGGTCCAAATACATCTGTAATCCACTAGCCACCTTATGGTGAATGTTGAAGGAAACTTTGTGCACCATTACTCGCCCGCCTCCTCTTCCCTTTTTCCCTGTCGCGAATGTTCCGAGAGAAGAACGATTGTTCGTAAACTTGCGTATGAGCCTGTATCTCGTTTTTACCTTCATGGGCTTTAGGCGGAATATGCGAAGGAAGGAGCAATATTTTGGTTCGCTCTTCCAGGAACGTACGCTCCCGGAATTCGAACAGTAAACCACAGAGTGATAAAGAACGTTTCTCTTGGACCGTCTGCCGCAGGAAACGGCTAACTAAATAGACCTGCAACGCAACGCGCTGCTTTTCTTTGAATTTTATCTATGTCCTCTTTTAGTCCAGTATGGCACAGAGTCCAGACTGACGAGCAGTATTCAAATACTGGTCCAACGAAGGGTTTGTAAGTTAGCTCTTTCGAGCGTGTAAAACAGAAAATAATTTAAAAAATCCATTTCAGAACAATTAGTTGGTCTATTCAAGAGAAAGAGATTCACAAAGAACTTCACAAATTGAACAAATCAAAACCGCATTAATCCAACTTTGGCCCTAATCTAAGCAGTTATTCGGCTTGGCATTGACTGACAAAGTTGTTGGATGTTTTCCTCAGGGCTATTGTGCAAAATACTTTCCAGTTGCCGCGTTACGTCATCAAAATCCCGAGGTGATTGAGGAACTTGTCCATGATGCTCCAAATGCTCTCAGATGGTGAGTGATCCAGCGATCTTGTTGGTCAAAGTAAGAGTTGACGAGTACGAAGACCAACAGTAAGAATCTCTCGCCGTGTGCGGGCGGGCATTATCTTGCTGAAATGTAAGCCAAGGATGGCTTGCCATGAAAGGAAACAAAGCCGGGTGTAGAATATCGTCGACGTACTCCTGTGCTGCAAGAGTACCATGGATGACAGCATAAGGAGTCCTGATATGAAATGAAATGACACCCCAGGCTATCACACCTGGTCATCTGGCCGTATGGAGGGTGTCATTCAGGTTGGTATCGCTCTGCTGTCTGGGGTGTCTCCAGACGCGTCTTCGCCCTGGAATCTCATTGACTGGAGTATAGTCGTCTTTAGTGAAGGATCCCACTTCGAACTAATATTTTAAGTGAAATATTGCATCATAAATGACTGTAGTAAATATTCGTAAGATAGTAATTTACGTCAAATATTAAATTATAAAATAACACAGCCCTTACGATCCATCCGATCATCAAGAACGTTAACAAGCAGGATACTGGAAGACGATGCTGAGGCATCAGCATTTGTGTTTGAAAGAAACAACTAATGAAATACTGCCAGGGGACTTACTCACATACGATCTTTGAGATCGAGAAGCTGTGGGGATAATAATAAAATGTAGTATTACAATCTGCGTCATTCTGAAGTGTAGTGCTGCATTCAAAAAAGTTACATGGCCTGCCATTATACTGTGTAACTGACTTTTTGTAATTTCTAATAGTACCTAATATTTGCGTCTGAAATTGCTTAGTCCGGTATAGAATAAGCTGTGAAATACCGAGGATTGAAACTGTAGGCCTACTGCTCTGGTTTTCTTTTATGTCTTTTATGTTTCTGGTGTTTTATTTCTATGTTGTCTACAACAATACAGAAAACGCAACGAATTAGTAAAGCTTACAGTACTCTTCAGTAATTTAACATTAATTACGGAACGAGATGACACAACAACCAGGTATGTTGGCTCAGTTATACGTCATCTTTACCTGTGTGTTTCATCATCCGTAGACAAAAGACAAATAGCAATCATTCGTACGTCAAGAATTTAACGTCACATCATTACCCAACAACTTAGGTGCGATTTTGTGCAACTTTAAAGTCTGTTTGTTACACGACCCAGTCGCAAGCGACTGTTCTAAGACGATTTACGTTTATGCATAAAATCCTTCGTGGCGTATCGCTTCCTTCGACAGGAAACGTATAAAGTTTCTCTCCATTCCGATCTCGATAAGTGCAGCCGAATGCACAGCACTATGGCACTGTTCCAGTGGAAACTTGGGATAGCACGTAACACGTGCTATACTATACACGGTTCACGAAGTCCCAATGCAGCCGGAAGCATCTCGTGACGCGACTTCAGCGCATAACAAACAGCAGATGGTGCAAGCGGAGGAGAAAAGGGTAGCTGTACTTTCCTGGTAGTCTAGATAGATTTAGCTGTTGGCGACGGTGATGTTCTGGAGGTGCATGTATTCGCCGTCCTTGGTGACTGTGGCATATAGACCCGCATCTGGACGGCCACATTAGTCCAACAGTTACTGTCGATCATACTGGAAGGGCAGAACAAATCGGGGCTAAATTTTGAGCCTGACTGTCAGTTTGAAAGCTGGACTATGTGCAAGGGTCCCAGTTGCGAAGCATCCTCTCACAACTGCTGTACAGAGCGCCTCTGATGGTGTACTGAAACAGACAACTATCAGGGATGAATGGCTCTAAATGGCTTCCGTAACGAGAATTGAGTCTTATTTTGACGTGGTAGACTATAAGTCGAGGGCTGACCAGGAGACAACAGCTACCAGCGTGCTTCAGGCATAACCAAGACTGTAGCCAGGATTCAAGGTGTGAGACCCTATTGCTTATGACAGAGTTTCTCAACCGGTGGGTTGCGACCAATAGGGGAGTGGGGGGGGGGGAGGGGGGGCGGGGAGAGTCGTGGGGACCGGGGTCAGATGGGTTCTTTAACTGTTTGTTTTCTTCTTCTTGTGGTCTTCAGTCCCGAGACTGGTTTGATGCAGCTCTCCATGCTACTCTAACCTGTGCAAGCTTCTTCATCTCCCAGTACCTACTGCAGCCTACATCCTTCTGAATCTGCTTAGTGTATTCATCTCTTGGTCTCCCTCTACGATTTTTACCCTCCACGCTGCCCTCCAATGCTAAATTGGTGATCCCTCGATGTCTCATAACATGTCCTACCAACAGATCCCTTCTTATAGTTAAGTAGTGCCACAAGCTCCTCTTCTCCCCAATTCTATTCAATACCTCCTCATTAAGCCATAAATAAATAGTATATATAAAATATGCAAGAAACACTTTATTTTGTTTTGTAACAATCATTAAAGTTAGTCTGATATTTGACACTGTTTTGTCTGAAATACACAGTTTTATAATGTCTGGTTCAAGTCTGTTAGAGCACGCATGATAAACGCACATGAGGTTTGTAAGGAACTTTTTAGTTTGGTTTGTAACAGCCACTTAGTGTGACACTTGACTCTGTTTTGTTTGAACTATCTTTGTAATGACCAGTTCCAATCTTGGAACACGCACAAAAAAAGATCGTTTTCGAGAGACAGTATACTTCTTGATTTTCTTTTCATGTTTAAGGCCTATCACTGCAGAAAACTCTAGCTTGCAGTGTGGCGAAGAGAATAAGAACTCTTGACGTTTACGACGTTAATTCAGGATATTAATTTCTTCTCTGTAGCTAGAACTTCTCAATTTCTTCGCTGGTGAATTATAGTTACAAACATTTTCCATCAGATAACACAATCAGCCGCTCATGAAGTTATGAACTTAAGTCTGCCTTATCCACAGATCGCTCACAGAAAGGATGTCGAACCCATCTTATCCTTAAATTTTCTTCGTAAGGAATGTAATCAATAATCTGGCTATGAAGTGAGAAGATACCAGCTTTGACACCGATCTTATGTCAGGGAGTGGTTTCGAATACTAGAAACGAAGTCACGAAACTTGTAAATCAGTGGAAAGTTTTCAAAGTTTCCATCTCGATCTATATATGTCCAAATGTTCGGTTTTCGTACAAAAACATTTGTTTTGTCGTGAGCAAGAACTATCGTTTGGTCACATCCGCAATATTTAGTTGATTGGGATGTGAAAACACGTCAGCCAAATAGGCCATTTGAAACAACTGTTCCTGTGAGATGAACAGTTCAGCAAGTTGGTCGTTACCAGTCTGCAAAAATAACAGGATCTCCAACCTGAGTTCAAAAAATCAATTTAAAACATTCCCGCGGGGAAGCCACCTCACTTCAGTAACAAGTAAGAGAGATTTGTGGAACACATCCATTTCTTCGCACAGCTTGTAAAATAATTGCCATTCTAAGGGTTGACTGATAATAAAATTTACTTGGAGAAAGTGATTGTCATATTTTTGGATGCAAGCGTTTGAAGGTGTAAGAAATAGTGGATCCATTTTACACTTGATATTACTGATTTTAGTTTTTCAACTAAACCACTTTTCTGTCCGATCAGTGCTTTTGCCCCATAATTGCAAATTGAAATGCATTCTTTTCCAGTCTATCACAAATGGGTTTGTAGCTTCAACAAACAATTTAAATAAGCATTTCCCATTCGTGCGATATGCAATGGCTTACAGAACAAAACATCTTCCGCTACTGATTCTTCTGATTCGAGTCGTATGAAACATAAAAACTATGCAGTGTGTGAAACATCAATAAACTCAGGAAACGGAATAGAAATAAATTCACTGCTTTTTATTTTTTGCCCTATTTGTTCCCGAATGTTACCTGTCATTTCAGAGATGCACCTAGATGCTGTACCGTTTGGAGATCGTTTTCAATTTTCCTGCAGATTCAGCACTGATCATAATCAATATCATATCAGTCACACTGGGTAGGGTAGTGTTTGGCTTACCTTTCCTAGCTCTCCTTAAAGCAACGTGATATGATGCATAAAGAGCCTTTTGCTTAGAATTACTTATACTTGTAATGCTCACCTGTTGATTCTGAAAAACAGAGAATTTTCACTGGATAAACTCAATAGATTTATTTCTCACAATTTGATGTTTTGTTTCCAGGTGACGAATCATTTTAGAAGGCTTCATACTTCCGGCAAACAATTCACATCACGTAACAGACTGCGGCTGGTTTCTACAGAGTGTAAATCCGAGCCTAGGAATGATATTTTCCGCGCTTTTTTGTTTGGCTCTGTTCAACACTTTGAGAAGTAGATGGAATTGCTCTTATTACATCCTTCTCCATTTTAAAACCAGATTAGTAGAAGCACGCAGAATTTTCATCTACATTTCTTTCTATTCCTACAACACAAGAAGGAAATATTAACTTCATTGGTATGTTGATTTTAATAAGTTACAAATTTAAAAAAATTATGATTCAGTTGCATCAGTTTCCTATTTAGATATTTCAAATAAATAATTTTTAACTACTAGCCTCAAATTTAAATCCAGCACTGTTTTCCTCTGCCATGTAACACGCTGATCAGATATGCCGGCTTAACTGTGCCTCTGTTTACAACGAATACATACTGACCCGTTTTCGATAATACTGAAACAAACATGCCAACATGTGTACAACATTTTGGATCTCCATGTTCACTATAGTCAGTGCAGCCAATGTAAATTTATATAGCAGGTATTTATAGCTTCTTTCTTTCCCTTCTTTGGAGGCCGAGGTTGACAGAAAAAAGCATTAGAATGCATTTTAACATTCCTCGGTGTGTAAGATAAAACATTCTTACAGTCACTAACAGGGGCTTTAAACCCCGGGAAATGCCAATATTACTGGGTCATTAGTAGTGAAGGACGGCGTTTCTCACACTGCTGCTAGTTCGAGGTGGGTGTCTCCGCAAGTTCAACAAAAGTGTGGTCGTTGTGTTACAAAGGTTGAGAAACGGTGGTCTCCAGTGGCAACACAGCCTTGGTTGTTGTTGGGCAACACTCAACAGTCCAGCCAGAACACCATCTTGCCTTTTCCACTGCCTTCCCTACGTCAGAGAGACGAGGGTTTGCAAGCTTGACAATCTTGACAGTGCCTCAGCAGACACTGTTATCCAACTTCATAAAAACAGTGCATGGACGAGGCGTGCCGGGACGGCATACGTTCCGGTCTGCATTACCGGCAACGTCTAAGTCTGAAACAATCATCTGAACGATTAGTATGTGCGTGACAGAGAGCATTTTGTAATGTACCACGTATCAAGTTTACTTCCCGTTCCACTCGCTGGTATAGGGCGAGAAGAGTGCCTGCTTGTACTCTAAGCGAACTGTTCTTCACCTAATTTTATCCATACGATCTCTATGGAATAGATAAGTATTTTAATTATTTTTATTCCAAATAACTCGTAACGTTTGAACTCAAAATGACCCTTATTATCCTGCTATAAACACGTGTGAGCGGTCTGCGACGGTAGATATAAAAAGATCAGTTATACGTCCTTCCTTGCAAGTGGATGTGACCTATGGCCTGTGGGAATGTACTCTGACGAAAAAATCGCAACACCAAAAAATAATTAATGTAGTGTAATGAAATTTCGAGGATGCATTTGTCTAGGAAACATATTTAAGTGATTAATATTGCAAAAAAAAAAAAAAGGTTCAAATGGCTCTGAGCACTATGGGACTTAACTTCTAAGGTCATCAGTCCCCTAGAACTTAGAACTACTTAAACCTAACTAACCTAAGGACATCACACACATCCATGCCCGAGGCAGGATTCGAACCTGCGACCGTAGCGGTCGTGCGGTTCCAGACTGTAGCGCCTAGAACCGCTCGGCCACCACGGCCGGCGATTAATATTGCAAGAAAATAGTTTAATGTAAGCGTAAGATAAGCCATTGCAAAGGAGAAATACTGGCACATTAAAAGCCGGTGTAACTGCCAGATTAATGAATGCAAACGTGTAAACATGCATGCAATGTGTCTGAACAGGTGTCGGATATCAGTTCGTGGCATGGGGTTTCATACCTGTTGCACTTTGTCGGCTAATTAACGGACGGTTAATGCTTTGTGGATGACGCTGGGATGATGTCCCATATGTGCACGATTGGGAACTGATCTGGTGATCGAGCAGGTCAAGGAAACATGTCGACACTGCAAAGCATGTTGCGTTACAAGAGCGGTATATGGGCGAGTGTTTACTGTTGGAAAACGCACCCAAGGACGTTGTTCATGAATGGCAGCACAACAGGCCGAGTCACATACGTACAGGGTTATTACAAATGATTGAAGCGATTTCACAGCTCTACAATAACTATATTATTTGAGATATTTTCACAATGCTTTGCACACACATACAAAAACTCAAAAAGTTTTTTTAGGCATTCACAAATGTTCGATATGTGCCCCGTTAGTGATTCTGCAGACATCAAGCCGATAATCAAGTTCCTCTCACACTCGGCGCAGCATGTCCCCATCAATGAGTTCGAAAGCATCGTTAATGCGAGCTCGCAGTTCTGGCACGTTTCTTGGTAGAGGAGGTTTAAACACTGAATCTTTCACATAACCCCACAGAAAGAAATCGCATGGGGTTAAGTCGGGAGAGCATGGAGGCCATGACATGAATTGCTGATCATGATCTCCACCACGACCGATCCATCGGTTTTCCAATCTCCTGTTTAAGAAATGCCGAACATCATGATGGAAGTGTGGTGGAGCACCATCCTGTTGAAAGATGAAGTCGGCGCTGTCGGTCTCCAGTTCTGGCATGAGCCAATTTTCCGCGGGTTACGCGTGAAACTTGCCCGCACGCGTTCAACCGTTTCTTCGCTCACTGCAGGCCGACCCGTTGATTTCCCCTTACAGAGGCGTCCAGAAGCTTTAAACTGCGCATACCATCGCCGAATGGAGTTAGCAGTTGGTGGATCTTTGTTGAACTTCGTCCTGAAGTGTCGTTGCTCTGTTATGACTGACTGATGTGAGTGCATTTCAAGCACGACATACGCTTTCTCGGCTCCTGTCGCCATTTTGTCTCACTGGGCTCTCGAGCGCTCTGACGGCAGAAACCTGAAGTGCGGCTTCAGCCGAACAAAACTTTATGAGTTTTTCTACGTATCTGTAGTGTGTCGTGACCATATGTCAATGAATGGAGCTACATTGAATTTATGAAATCGCTTCAATCATTTGTAATAGCCCTGTATTTGCAGTCATGGTGCATAGGATAACCACGAGAGTATTCCTGTGTTCCTGCTGCCATACAAAATCGCATCCCAGACCATAACTCCAGGTGTAGGTCAAGGGTGCCTAGCACCCTGTCAGCTTCGTTGCAGGCACTCAGCTAGTCTCCTTCCAACACACGGCCGGAATCAGCTTTCGTGAGAAAACACAACAGATCTTCACCCTCGCATCCAATGAGCTCTCGCTTGACACCACTGAAGTCACAAATGACCTTGGTTTGGGGTTATTGTAATGCACGCCATTGTGCACCTGGTTCGGGACTGTCCTTGAAATGAACGATTTGTAACAGTTCGTTGTGTCACCGTGGTGGCAACTACTGTTCAGATTTCTGCTGCAGATGCAGTACGATGTGCCAGAACCATTGTCTTCCCTCTTGTGGCCGTCCGGAACCCGATCTTCGTGTCACCGCATATTCTCGTGACCTCCGCTGCCAGCAATCGAGTACAGCGGCCACATTCCTGCCAAGTCTTCCTGCAGTATCCTCATAGCCTTATTACACGACCTCGGTCACGCTCAAGGAGGTGGTGATTATGACATCTTTGTTGCCTTAAAGACATTCTTGACTAACATCAACTCACCACGAGCAATCTCAAACGTAACTAGAACCACTCTTAGGCGACTGGTGCGAAATTTGTAAAGGCATCACGTTTCAGATGTAGAAACACGGCTGCCAACTCTCTTTTATGTCGCCCAATTTCTTCTTGGTGTTATGATTTTTTTTTCCGTCAGTGTATTTCCGCACTCGTAAAGTTATAAAGATTTGCGATTTAAAATGGATTTCAGCATCACCAGTTCTGATTATTACTTAACTCAGCTTGGATACGGTGATTGAATGCTAGCTACATTCGTTATTTATTCTTTGTGAATTACGACTTTTTGTTACTAAGAAAGTCTACTATAACATACACTTTTGCAAATGAGACCGACTAATTGATACTAAATTTTGTTTCACGAGTTGTCAGTTTCGGGTCTTAAGAACACACTATCCAAAACTTTTCGTAGTAAATTAAAACATATTTAGCCATATAGATAGAGAATTTTAAAAAAATCAACATTTGTTCTGCTACTTTTTATTTCGGTTTCTGTCTCGTGTACCTGTGGACAATGATTTTTGTGCCCCTTACAACCTTAACTTAGCACCGATGTTTTGGGATTTTGCTCCAGTAATTGCTGTATCATGCATTTCTTGGCCAATTTCGACAACTCCAAAGATCAAATCAGGCATTTATCATTGTCTGTACATGGTGTTAAAAAATGAGTTCCACATTTTGAAAGGTAGTAGTATGAAAAAAAAAAAAAACAGTCTCTATGCTGTTACGAATGACCTACAGTAAACAAATGACAGATTACTCTGTTACTATCCATGGATAGGCCTACAGCATGCAGTAGACATTGCAAACGTCTTGGTTTTAAACCCCTGGGAAAAGTTCTCGACTCAAGTGTACCACTGTGAACTGTGTAAAATTCCTAGTACAATATACTATTTATTATAATTATTGCATAGCCTGTATTCAAAGCAGATGTGTGATCTTTAGTTGCATTCTTTTCTTTGTCTAATACTTCAGTATGCTTCTCTTATTGCGTAATATTTCCAAAACAAAGGGTAAGCTGGTTGCAATGGTTAGTAACTGAGCACGAGAAATATCTTTGATACCCTCTACAGCTTCCCCACCAACAATGAAAATTTGAAACGGTTAACTGCATATCGTCGGCTTAGAATGTATACCACGTGGCTCAAAAATAGCACAATTTTTTATTGCTTTATTAGATAGAAAACCTCGTGTCTCAACTATTAATAAGCCAATGAGAGGAAATGACCTATGTGATGTGCTCTAATGAGGAAATAAAGAAATCACGTATATCGCTAGGCAACCATATTAAGAGAGAAAACCATGCATAGCTTTCCTGAGATACGAGGTTTTAATTATAAGCCGACAATATGGTTATGGAAAAATTAGAAATGATTACCATTCCTTAACTGCAACACTAAATAGTTTGTCTTGGCCCCAAAGTTGATCCTGACGTGAACAACGGAAGCGCAGCTCTGCTCTGCTCTGATCGAATACCAGGAATAAACCACTGAGCTACAAGCAGCTGTAAGAAATCACTGCCGTGCGTCTGTGTTTGAAATTAATGTAAGTGTTTGCCAAAACTCAAAACGTTCGTGAAGAACACAGCTATCTGGCCATGGTACAATGCAATGCGTGTCAGCACTTTTATGTAAAGTTTACTCATAAGCAGTAAGATCGAAAGCGGCAGCCCGAGATTAAGTAATTGATAACCAGTTGTTTTAAAGTACAGTTATATTGGAATTCAAAACTACAAAATAATTTCAGTTACGTTAGTATGAGAACTTTGGGATTTCATTAAGCATTGTTACGAACAATGAGAGCGATGCAAGCATAAAGTAGACGTCAGTACACGATTTTCATAAGATTTACTCCTTATTCTTTAAATGCATTCAGAAAGACGTTAAGAAACATATTCTAATCCCTGACCACTTAGAAAGACGTAAGAAACATATTCTAATCTCTGAACACATGACCGATAATCATTAAGTGGATACTAAGACAGAGTTGTCGATCGGAATTTCATCATCACTATAATAATAATTCGCGAATTGAATAATGATACCCAAGCAGTTTACGCTAGTATTACGATTAGCGCTCGCACCAGATTTATAAATTCTGATACATATTACCTCACTGCAGGAGTAGACATCCTCTGACAAGCATCTATAAAATTGCAGTCTGTACGAGAAGAGTGTCTCACAATACAATGCACATTTACAAACCTAGTACGAGTGGCCATAAACTGACAGTGATGTGACCCGTTTGTATCAGTATCTCTGGTAACCAAAGAGATGTGAATTACACATGCGTTGAACATGGATGTCTAATTCTAGCTGTACGAACGTGCTGGCTATAGATGATCGTTTTTCATTTCTTGCCTAATTACAACATGGCTACCACGAAATGTCATCAGAACGCAAAATGATAATCATTTTCGATTCTGCTCCCACATCAGCCTATTACATCATAAAACTAAACTAAACTCCTGAATGGGTCACTAGTTCAGGTGTGGAACCACAGAGATTATGGCGTTTACAGCCTTCTCTCAGCATACCCGTATCTTTAATACGTGTTAGCCGGCCGGAGTGGCCGTGCGGTTCTAGGCGCTACAGTCTGGAACCGAGCGACCGCTACGGTCGCAGGTTCGAATCCTGCCTCGGGCATGGATGTGTGTGATGTCCTTGGGTTAGTTAGGTTTAATAAATTGTAAGTTCTAGTCGACTGATGACCTCAGAAATTACGTCGCATAGTGCTCAGAGCCATTTGAACCATTTAATACGTGTTAGTATTATTTCTGTAAATCGTGTTGATTGTTCTGGGTTAGTGCAGTGCACATATTAGTTCTAATGGAATCGGTTTCGGATTTTTTAAAAGTTTCTGAAATGCATTTACATTATAGTTTGATCTTTGTAGTTACCAGCATGATGGAAGGTTATTATTCCACACGAGAAATGGCAAACATGATCTTCTGTTGTGGAGGTCGTACGAAATAAAATGGAGATTACATTAATTCTACGGTTTCACATTAAGAGAATAATGTATTCATGTTTGTTTACGGCATTCAGTGGGTCTTTTGTGATAGCAAAGAGCATGCAGTGGAAGAGATGTGTTTCACAGTAGCAAAGATGAACAAGCGCTGATAGTTCTTTAGATATGCGTTTCAGAGCCGATGTTTACTGAACATTTTCATCTTGTTTTGGTCCACACTACCTAAAATTAAATTAAACTCACATGCGAACGCATTTCGAAAGGCTCAAAGGTACGGACCGACTGCCGTGTCATCCTCACCAATAGGCTTCACTGGATGGGGATATGGAGGGCATGTGGTCAGACACTGCTCTCCTGGACGTTGTCAGTTTTCGTGACCGGAGCCGCTACTTGTCAGTCAAGTAGCTCCACAATTGGCCTCACGAGGACTGGGTGCACCCCGCTTGCCAAAAGCGCTCGGCAGACCGGATGGTCACCCATCCAAGTGTTAGCCAAGCCCAACAGCGCTTAACTTCGGTTATCTTACAAGAACCGCCGTTACACTGCGGCAAGGCAGGCGGCGGTCCATAGTACCCCTCTCAAAATGGTGAATACCTTTTTCTCTTAACAGCCTGTACACACGGTTGCAGGACAGCATTACTAAAGGGTCTGAGTGTGTTGCTCATGAAAATTCTCTATACAGGGTGTTACAAAAAGGTACGGCCAAACTTTCAGGAAACATTCCTCACACACAAAGAAAGAAAATATGTTATGTGGACATGTGTCCGGAAACGCTTACTTTCCATGTTAGAGCTCATTTTATTACTTCTCTTCAAATCACATTAATCATGGAATGGAAACACACAGCAACAGAACGTACCAGCGTGACTTCACTTTGTTACAGGAAATGTTCAAAAAGCCCTCTGTTAGCGAGGATACATGCATCCACCCTCCGTCGCATGGAATCCCTGATGCACTGATGTAGCCCTGGAGAATGACGTATTGTATCACAGCTGTCAACAATACGAGCACGAAGAGTCTCTACATTTGGTACCGGGGTTGCGTGGACAAGAGCTTTCAAATGCCCCCATAAATGAAAGTCAAGAGTGTTGAGGTCAGGAGAGCGTGGAGGCCATGGAATTGGTCCGCCTCTACCAATCCATCGGTCACCGAAACTGTTGTTGAGAAGCGTACGAACACTTCGACTGAAATGTGCAGGAGCTCCATCGTGCATGAACAACATGTTGTGTCGTACTTGTAAAGGCACATGTTCTAGCAGCACAGGTAGAGTATCCCGTATGAAATCATGATAACGTGCTCCATTGAGCGTAGGTGGAAGAACATGGGGCCCAATCAAGACATCACAGGGTGTTACAAAAAGGTACGGCCAAACTTTCAGGAAACGTTCCTCACACACAAAGAAAGAAAATATGTTATGTGGACATGTGTCCGGAAACGCTTACTTTCCATGTTAGAGCTTATTTTATTACTTCTCTTCAAATCACATTTATCATGGAATGGAAACACACAGCAACAGAACGTACCAGCGTGACTTCAAACACTTTGTTACAGGAAATGTTCAAAAAGCCCTCTGTTAGCGAGGATACATGCATCCACCCTCCGTCGCATGGAATCCCTGATGCACTGATGCAGCCCTGGAGAATGGCGTATTGTATCACAGCCGTCAACAATACGAGCACGAAGAGTCTCTACATTTGGTACCGGGGTTGCGTGGACAAGAGCTTTCAAATGCCCCCATAAATGAAAGTCAAGAGTGTTGAGGTCAGGAGAGCGTGGAGGCCATGGAATTGGTCCGCCTCTACTCATCCATCGGTCACCGAAACTGTTGATGAGAAGCGTACGAACACTTCGACTGAAATGTGCAGGAGCTCCATCGTGCATGAACCACATGTTGTGTCGTACTTGTAAAGGCACATGTTCTAGCAGCACAGGTAGAGTATCCCGTATGAAATCATGATAACGTGCTCCATTGAGCGTAGGTGGAAGAACATGGGGCCCAATCAAGACATCACCAACAATGCCTGCCCAAACGTTCGCAGAAAATCTGTGTTGATGACGTGATTGCACAATTGCGTGCGGATTCTCGTCAGCCCACACATGTTGATTGTGAAAATTTACAATTTGATCACGTTGGAATGAAGCCTCATTAGTAAAGAGAACATTTGCACTGAAATGAGGATTGACACATTGTTGGATGAACCATTCGCAGAAGTGTACCCGTGGAGGCCAATCAGCTGCTGATAGTGCCTGCACACGCTGTACATGGTACGGAAACAACTGGTTCTCCCGTAGCACTCTCCATACAGTGACGTGGTCAACGTTACCTTGTACAGCAGCAACTTCTCTGACGCTGACATTAGGGTTATCGTCAACTGCACAAAGAATTGCCTCGCCCATTGCAGGTGTCCTCGTCGTTCTAGGTCTTCCCCAGCCGCGAGGCATAGGCTGGGAATTTCCGTGCTCCCTAAGACGCTGATCAATTGCTTCGAACGTCTTCCTGTCGGGACACCTTCGTTCTGGAAATCTGTCTCGATACAAACGTACCGCGCCACGGCTATTGCCCCTTGCTAATCCATACATCAAATGGGCATCTGCCAACTCTGCATTTGTAAACATTGCACTGACTGCAAAACCACGTTCGTGATGATCACTAACCTGTTGATGCTACGTACTGATGTGCTTGATGCTAGTACTGTCGAGCAATGAGTCGCATGTCAACACAAGCACCGAAGTCAACATTACCTTCCGTCAATTGGGCCAACTGGCGGTGAATCGAGGAAGTACAGTACATACTGACGAAATTAACTTGTGTGTGAGGAATGTTTCCTGAAAGTTTGGCCGCACCTTTTTGTAACACCCTGTAGATGTCTGAGCCTTTGATTGTAATCTTATACACGCAACCAGTACGAATTGTGGAGTAAACTTCTATCGTCGTTACCATCAATAAATCAGTATCGAACCCAGCGTGCCCTTACGCATTCAGTGCTAACGTTATTATAGCCTTCCTGACACCAGTCCCAGTAAAGAGAAGGGACGAACGAGCTGTTTTCAAGATAACAAAGCTCATTTCACCCTTTTATTTGCCAGAGGGCATGCAAGCACCGCCAGTGGCCTAACGTAACGTCCATTCCAGACTCAACCCGTATTTCTACCGAGCTAGTCGCATTAACAATGAACTAACCCAGTGATCTGAATAGCATTTATTTTCAAATAACAGCAAAATAATTCCTCGTAAGAGGAACATTTCTTTGATAACCGACCCGACCGCCAATTTTGGACAATGACAGATCTAGAACGTTGGAATTTGGTGGCGACTTGTAGTGGCGAACCTAAAGTAACGGGCTCGGAACACGGAAATCGACTTCGTTCGCAGGCTGTGCGGTGCATTGTCGTCCGTGGGAGCAAAATTTCGAAAGGTGGCTGTTTGATCACCTGTCTGAAAGTAAACCGTGCGTGGCGAACTATTTGGGCATTAATTTTGAAGACGGGGACAAAAGTCTGGTGTCACGAGAGAAGCGTAGCCAGTAGTCGGCCGACAGGTGGTTTCGAAATTCCGGCGCGCACCGTGTGCCCGGGCCGAGTTGGATGGGGACGTCTCGGCTGGCGGCGCCGCGGCGCCCGCCACATCACTAATGCAGCGCCGCGGCGCTCGCCGTGACGAAACGCCACCCCTGCGACTCCCGTCCTGTGATTACCGCCGGGGGTGGCGCCCTAATGATAAGATGCAACCCCGGCGGGCAATTACGTGCCTTTCGAAACTGCGTGTGGGCTCCGCCGCGGACCGTGCGGGAATAAAAAGGCTAGCTCTGGTAAATATTGGAACCATTAATGCGGTCGTTATTTTTTAAAGGAAAAAATTGTGGTCGTCAAATGGCTAGTGTGAGGGCGATATTCCCTTTTTTTTCCCCCGTCTCATTCGCATGAAAATTGTATACTGTCGCTTTTATTTGAGTCTCTTTGTATCACTGTTAATTTAGGACCAACTTTTCATTAGTTAATTCTTAATCCGCCTGCACAAGTTCTCGGGATACACACACACTCACACTCACTCACACACACACACACACACACACACACACACACACACACCCACACACACACTTTTAAAGCGTTAACCCCGTCGTACGGAATCCGCTTTTTTCCACGATTTGGCAAATTTATTTTGAAAATTTTACAAAGCGTTCTTATCAATGGAGCGTTAACAGAGACCAGCATAAAATGTTAAAATTCAGTAAATCAGTCTCGATCGCGATCGTTTGCGATCGAGACTTTAGTGAATTTTAAAATTTATTTTTGTGTCAGCTTTTCTGCCGGATGCCCTTCCAGACACCATAGTACCCTGAGGAACCATAGTCGTCGGTTAACCTAAGGGAGTGTGCAACTCCTACACAGGGTACGACACGTTTTCCTATACGAGATAGTACTGGTCGAAACTGTAAGAAAAGTTCATATAACTCTATGTCCGGAAACCGATAACTGTTGAGATTTGGGCCACACACTACTCTCGTTCGCATCTGTGTGCTATGTAGAAGTAGACACCATAGGCAGTGTTGCATGTGGTTACTGTGCATTCTGACACGTCCCTCAGCCCTGTCTCACAGTGAATCATATACACTTTCAAATAAACCTCGAGCTAGGAATGGGCAAAACCGACCGTTAGAGTCGATACCAGTATTTTAGCTCTGAATAACAGGTATTGTTCGGTATTTGCTTGGTCTCGGTTGTAACAGTTTTTTTTTTTTTTTGCTAATAACAACGTAAAATAGACGAAATATCAATTAGCCATTTCAGGAGCGCTAAATTTTTTGGATTTTAAATGAAGTAAAGTAAAGTAAATAAAGTAAAATCTTTTAGGATGAGTAATTTTTATTCATAAAATTTGAGTTGGTTTGAAACATTGCGTTATTATAGAAAATAGGAAAAACTGGCAGTGCTCTCTTAATCACAATGCCGACAGAAAAGAGGAACAAACATGTGACATACGGCCCATTCAACATCTGTCCTTCAAGTGTAACGAGCGAGTAACGGAGTTTATATTTCATACCTGCCACAGCAAGTTTGTGTTCGTGGGGTCTCTATTCTAATTCGAACGTTTGACTTACGCTATACGTATTCGTTTCGGAATATCGTTTCTACGCCTTCCGTTAACTATACGTGGTTAACATTATGAAGATAATTATTAACATTTGTGAAATACAACTTTGTTTGCGGAAAACATAATGATGTTCGCAGTCGCCAGTTTTTCCACGACAAACGACTTTCAACAACTTATTATATGCATAATTGTTGCAACTGATTGCCGGGAATTATTTATATATTTTTATATATATATATATATATATATATATATATATATATATTTGAATTACAAAAAACAAATACTTTAAAAAAAAAAAGGTTGCATGG
Source organism: Schistocerca americana (assembly GCF_021461395.2). Lineage (NCBI taxonomy): Eukaryota > Metazoa > Arthropoda > Insecta > Orthoptera > Acrididae > Schistocerca > Schistocerca americana. The sequence goes on from NC_060124.1 coordinate 37,103,084, forward strand.
AGCGAGAATCGATCCGGCGACCTTCGGATTACGAATCCGACCCCTTACCGCTGCACCACGACGGTGTAGAAAATTAGTAATCATTGAGAGTATTTCACCGCAACGGCTTCTTTTAACTGTCGATTTTCTCGACAACGGCTGAGAAGTGCATCTTGGTGCTTTGCCACATTACACCTCTGGCCATGAGCTTTCATTATGCACAGTATGAATCGAATCTGAATTTCACAATTGGCGGCCTCCCCTTGTAAGTGCCGTATGCAAGACTTACCTGCACTGGTCTATACGGTGTCTCTCGCTATCGAAGCCGGAGATCCGTTGTATTGCAGACTGACACCAACAGTAGTCTGAAATGTTTTTACGAAATGACTTAGCGGTGATTTACAATGCTTCACCTTTTTAACAGATTGAAGATTTGCCAACCATTTCTGTGCAATAATAAAAGAGGGAGGTAACTCTGGTAACAGTAATACATTAAAAATTTAACGACATTTTGTTCATACCATACAATAAAAATATAAACTAGATGATCTGCTGCATATGTCCACGTAATATGCTTTTATCTCCTTGCAGCCTTTGAAAACAAACAAACTAAGACGAAACCACAGCCCTTCAGCCTTAGTTTTCGTCCTTAATCACTGACTATTCGTAACGCCAAAATAGTGGCGTGATCGCCGATTACAAAATGAGTTTTGAGCACAGTTTCAAAAAACTGGAATCAGTAGGAACATACTGTTGAGTTTTTGACAGTATTCAATCGCTTATCACTTTTTGAGAAAAGCAGTGAACGGAGGACGAACTATGTTTTCTCTTACTGCCCATTGAATTTAATATTTTAATTCGATGTATGTTGAAACTGAGAGAGAGTCAAAATTTTTCAATCTTTGTTCGATGTCCACTTTTAGTACGGGTACTGATTGTAATAAAAGTCGAAAACCGGTCTTTTCAGAAACCGATTATTTTGAGCTGTTTTAACAGGCAGATTAAACTGGCGTGGGAAACAAAACCATTTAACTGAAAACCGGTTTTTTCAGCTAAAACCGCCATCCCTATTTCGGACTGCATACTGCATCACATACATTGGTCACACCCTCCTGTGACGTCTATACATTGCCAGGGGGCTGTACAATACCTTTAAATGTCCCCATAAATAGTAATCCAACGAAGTAAGGTCCAGTTAACGCAGAGGCTGTGCTCTTGGACCTCCTCCACCAGTTCATCGGCCATGATAACGTTGCGGTGAGGTGTTGTCGCACGCCCCGTAATAAAAGGAGTGCTACCACGTCGAGTCTAAAGTTGTCTTTCTCCACAGGTAACGTTCCCCAACAGTGCTGGCAATTCACTTCACGTAAATGTATGATACACAACACCAACTGATCTTTTTCGTAAGTGTTCAGCACCTCGAGTCTGTCACTGACATTTCCTGCCCATACACTGATACTCAAGCGGTGCTGACGCCTGACCTTAATAACCGCTCGAGGATTTGCATTTGCCAATACACACGTATTGTCGTAATTTGCTACGCTATTTCCTGTCGAGCCTGTCACGTCCGTAAATAAACTGTATAAAATGGTCAGTGGTGATATCAATGCTGATTGGCTCAGAATTCAGGGAGTCACCTGTTTTATACATCTTACGTTCACTGATGCTGGAGAAGTGTGCTCTTGTAGCCTGACCTTAACACTTCCAATACCTACCCCAAAATTATTTTCAGGTAGAAATACAGGGTCTTGTTACAGTTTTGCATACGTTTTGTAGGTTCATTTTATTTAAGATCGATAAAAGAATCTTGTTTAAGCCGGATCTGCGGCGAACATTTTTCCATTAGAGTGGCACATCAATTTTTGTTGACTAAATGTTGATTTGTGTAGATTTACCGAATCTAACAAATATGGCTTACGTAAATATTAAGGGTAGCCAAGAGCAGTGCCATGTTGTGCTCCTAGAGACTGTAAATAATGCAGTGAAGGTGGCTTCATAATGCTAGTATTTCCAGAAAATGAAGAAAAATCGAAAAGAGTCGGCAGTGAAAGTTAACTAGGAAGACGAGCACCTAAAAGAGGACTTGTTGAAACACTTTGTGTAATTATTGGTGTCTAACCAAAACATTACGTTGTATGTACTAATGCTCAAAGACTTGTCAGTGTTGCGGTGTACGATTTGTATGTTGCTATCAGAAGAGTAGAAAGAAAAGGAACATTTTTACTGCAAACAATTCTAATACTTTGACTTTAGAATTAGGTCTACAGCCATCGTTGAAAATATTTATTTCGTGCGTATCACACTGTTTCTCATCAATAAATGATGCTTTATTTTAGTATATGAGTTAATGGCTCACTGGCTAACTGCCATATTACAAATCCTAACATCTCGGGTTCATTTGTCAGTCCGCTCCACATTCTTTTCACTTATCGCTTCCTACACTTCTGACACTGACTTGTGAATGTGAACAATTTCATTTGCGATTTTTGAGACGTGCTTGGGGTAATGGACGCAATTTACAGACTGCACATTTTTTATTTACAGACTTTTTTATTGCCCTTTGTTCACATTCACAGTGCAAATTAATGATTATGGAAAATGAAGGGTAAGTAATACAAATCTGACAGTGGGATATTTTTCCAGGGCGTACAACGTCGATAATCAGTTACCTGTTGTGTTATACTATTGACTATTTTTGCCAATATAGGAAGTATAGATGTTTCGTTGGCAAAAATAAGCTACTGTAAATTCATTTTCCCTGTTCTTTATGTTTTATTGTTTGTAAGCATCAGTGCAGAAATACGTTTTTTTTCAGATTCGCCAGTATATGTGGAAGTTATTACATCCATAGTGACTCATCAAAAATACCTTATCTAGAGACGAAAGGAAGGTAATCAAAGCTTAGAGGCTACTAACCTTTGTGAGAAAAAATTCCAATGTGAAAAACTGAGAACTGTTCATAGCCTCTGAAATAAAACAAATGGTACTTTTTCTGGTCTCTTTCCAAAACGTCAGGGAAGCTGTGACAGATGACGCATATTTTTTTCGAGACGTTAGTCTTCAGACTGATTCGATGCGGTCCGCCATGAATGTCTCTCCTTTGCCACCCTCTTCATCTCAGTGTAGCACTTGCTTTCCTCAGTTATTTTCTGGATGTATCCAGCCTCAGCTTCCCTCTACAGTTATTACCTCTACTGTTCGTTCTAGTACCATGGAAATTATTCCCTGATGTGTTAACGTATGTCCTATCATCCTGTCCCTTCTGATTGTCAGTGTTTTTCATATATTCCTCCTCTCCTCATTCTTTACTTTATTAGTCCACTTAGTTTTCAACATTATTCTGTAGCACCACATCTCAGATGCTTCCTTTGTCTTCTTTTCCGGTTTCCCAACAGTCCATGGTTCATTACCATACGGTGTCATGCTCCAGACGTACATTCTCAGAAATTTCTTCTTCTAATTAAGGCCTATGTTTGATGCTAGTACACCTCTCTTGGCCAGGAATGCCCTACTGCGTCCTAGTCTGTTTTTTATGTTCTCCTTGCTCCGTTGGTCATGGCTTATTTTGCTGCCTAGGTAGTGGAATTCCTTAACGTCATCTACTTCGTGATCCTCAATTCTGATGTTAAGTTTCTCTCTGTTCTCGTTTCCGTATTTTACTCCACATTAAATATATGTATCCACAATACATTAAAGGTGGCAAAAATGTTAATTTTCGTTTGACAAGGTATGGCAAGCATTTTCTTTGGAGTAGTTGTAAGAACCTCTGTGTCCACTATATCGTTGGTAAATTCGACTGCGTTTTCACTGGACAAAAGGATATTTCACAGTACTGATGACTCTAACATGACTGAACTACTGTCCGTTACGTGTGCGCATCGAGCTTTATTGGTAGAGAAATTTCGGACATGCAACAAAAAAGTAAAAATGAATGGTATACTCCCATTTATTTACATTGAAAATTTTCATTTTCATGCCGTCGGACGTTTACAGCCTCTCATGGACAATGGGTAAGCTCCGCGAAGCAAGAGGGAAAACACATTTAGATCGTGACACCTTAAGAACATCATTGGTAATACAAGTAATCTATGAGATTCACTCTTTGAGTTAAACATTTCTGCTTTGAAAAGTTTATTTAACTACGTACGACCGCGATAGTATCATATAATTTTTAAATTTTAAAAACCAATTGTAACATGGCTGAAATTCACGTGAAAGACGGAGTAGACAGAGATCACGTACAACTTGTAGAGCAGTTGTCCGCTAGCAGATGGTTGTTGAAAAACTCTGAGGGGACTACTTTGGCACTTGGTAAATCAAGAGGCGACTGACGATCAACCTCCATCTCCTGGTTCATACTAACATGAATTACGTGAAAAATTTCTTTAATATAGTACTTAACATTATTGAATTTGTTTTTTACAAAATAACTTTTGCCGCAGCCAGTGAGGTCTGTTTTGTTTATTATGCGCCACGCGTTTCTGGAAATAATTTCCATTCTCAACCACGGTTTTTTGCTTTTACCTGATGTTTACGGGGTATGAGCTGCTTCCTTATTCTGGTGCCTTTACTGTAATACATAAAAACATGCGCTATTTTTAATGAACGATGGGTGTTTCTATACAGTTTGTGGTGAATTTGGGGAAAAATTATTTTACTTACGTTTTTCTTCTAGTCTTCTCATGCAGGAAGTCACACATTTTATAACTTACACATTTCAAAGTGCACAGTACATGCTAAAGAGAGAAACGTATAATGACAAACAATCCAAAACATGTTTTACAGATTTATGAAGCTAAAGATCGTCCACAGAGTATGTATGCTATTCTTTAGTGATGACGATATTTTTCGTACGTAATCTGAATCATTATTGACTTACGTATTAGCTGCAAGCTTACTTATTTCTCGTATCACTATTTTATATGCTTTTTTAAGTATACTATGGAAGCATCTGTCAAAATTCAGTGAATGACTTTCCAGTTTTCCAGTTAATATTTTACCTTCTTATTTTTTATGTTGTACTTCCAACAGACCTATTTCATGTCCTTTAATTGATCGATGGGGTACTTTGACATTTGTCTCTACATTCCTATATGGGTGTCTTGTATGGTGAATGTGGGTGCCTATTTCTGATATTGTATGTTTGTTGTGTATGTAGGCTCTCATGTGCTCTGTACATCTGGAGTGTGTAACCTCCCCACAAAATATTTAAAAGGAATTTAAATGACAATACTTAATAGAAATGGGAGCCAAACGTAACCTCCCTAGCAATTAAATTTAATGACAATAAAAAATGAGAATCGCAATCTGACCCAAATATAAATTCTTCACCAAAAATTAAAGTCCATTCAGTGATAAGAAAATTCAATTAAACCGAAATATCGGTCTTTGGCCCTGTGCAAAACAATCAGAATTAAAGTCTTACCTCAGAATAAATGGATGTCACATTTCTGCTCTTGTTGTTGCGCACCGCTTGGAGGAACTGCATTGCAAATAATAATATTCTTTTTTTTTTTTGTGATTCTAGTGAAATTTTTCTTCAAAAGAAGTGGAATGAAACGGGAAGTGCAACGAAATCTTTAGTTCAATAAAAAATTAAATTTTTGAAAAAAATGCTTTTGAAATAAAAATTATTATTGGGGGACTTGTTGGACAATAATTACAATAAATAAAATTTTTCATTATCTAATGATTATATTAATTAACAGTATACCTTATTCACCATCTTGACCAGTGTTGCCGACCGCCTACATCACCCGCACTGGACTGCTACTACTGACCGACCGCTCTGCATGACGACTATTAATGTACTGCACGCGACGACTACTGACAGAGTACTGCTCTCAACTAGACAGAGCTACAGACTCGCAACGACTGACTGACAGACTCGCAACGACTACTACTGACAGACTGCTCGCAACACTCGCGCGGTCAAGCGCAAACTCTCTGGTCACAGATGCTACAATGCCTCGCCATCGCTGCTATGTTACATACGTGTTTCATAACCCTCCACTGGGGGGGGCAAAAATTTGGCAGCGATGGTGAGTCATTTGGACTTGCCAAGCGCGGCAAAATTTTTCTTTAATTAACAAAATTCTACAACTTACAGAATATTTAAATGTTGTGCACACGCACTAAGTACAAAATATATCAGACAAAGACAAAATGTGAGTACAAAACATAGTAGCAAATCAGAAAAATGTATATACAAATTATTTGACAGATAAAGTGCACAGGCACTGAAAAAAAATTCTTGAGCATATTCAGAACAAATAAACAGACTGGCAAAAAATATTATGTTGACAAGTGACATGAGTGCACATGCACTGCAGTTCAGAAAATAAAAAAATGTATATACAATATAAAAGACAAGAGTGTACATATACTGTACTTCAGAACAAATCGAAAAATGTCTTTAGCATTTTCGCAATAAATAAACATAATGGCAAAAAAATCATGTCCAAAGTGCACACGCACTGAAGAAATGTCTTTAGCATTTTCACAACAAATAAACATAATGGCAAAAAAAAATCATGTCGACCAGTGCCATAAGTGTACTCGCACTGGAGTTCAACAAATCGAAAAAATGTATAACCTATGAACATAAATGATGTTACCAAAAAAATTTTTTCTTTATGTGACAAGAATCAGGATAGGAAACGGAAGGATTGCATCATGGTTGTAGCACTTTAGATTGCACACAGCTGTTCTGAAAGTCCATATCTTTCCACAGAAGTACAACACCAAGTGACACAACTTGAAGATCTTTTCCCATCAGAATTTATCAGTGTAGCCAAGACAGTGAACTGCCGTAGTAATGTTCCATGTTTTCATTTGGGCAGTACATTACGTACACCAAACAGTGGGACCATAATAATGTCTTCATCGCTCACGGTGGTGGACAGCATGTCGTGTCAACACCACGCTCTTACAAGGCACACCCACGTAGAATTAGTGCAAAACCACAGATAGTGCTCCATGATCACTAGGATAAACAGGACAAATGGACATTGCAGTAATTCAGGGTAGTCAGCTTATGAGGTGAAGGACATCAAGTCACATAATATTGACAATTACAGACTTAATTAGTTTGTGGCATTCATAGCCCAGTTATTGAACATTTCTGTACCAAGTATGTAGTATTACAGAAAAATGTTCATTAATTGTTTTACATGGAATCAGTAGCCTTCTTTTCCTGGTTACAAAGCATTATGAAATAATCGCATTCTTTTTAGTTACAGAGTATAATTAAGAATCATTAACCTTCTCCTAATTACAGTTAATTAATCATTTGTCATTCCAATAAAAATCATTAGCCTTTTCCTAATTACAGTTGATTAATCATTTGTCGTTAATTAATCATTTGTCTAATTACAGTTAATTAATTAATCATTTGTCATTCCAATAAAAATCATTAGCCTTTTCCTAATTACAGTTGATTAATCATTTGTCGTTAATTAATCATTTGTCTAATTACAGATAATTAATTAATCATTTGTCATTCCAATATAGTAAGAATTATTAGCCTTAATTAATTACAAAGCATTATTAAACAGTACCATAGTTAATTAATTATGTGTCATTACAATCTATTAAGAATCACTAGCTGGCATCATGGGTAATCGTATTACAATAAACAGTGGCGGTCCTTGGCCAGTTACAAAGTATATTTAGTAAGACAGAATAATGTTCATCAGAAGCCTTAATTGAAAAGGAGAGTCAATTATTGCCCTAGCATTAACATAATACATTGAGTGATACAAATTATTGGCACTCATTGGCCATTAACCAAAACATGAAAACTCAACATGGAAAAAAAAGGGCTAATTAATGGCATAATTAATAACAATTCTTCAAGTGACATTAATTATTGGCACTCAGTGGCCAGCAAGTATTGAATAGAATCATCATTCAGTATTATTCAGATTATTACGAAGTCATTATTAAAAATCAGTTAATTACAGTCAAATCATTAATAATCACAGGCATTATAAGTAGTATCATTACAATAAACAGTGTTCTTCCTTCAGTAGTATTCAGATCATTACAAAGTCATTATTAAAATCAGTTAATTACAGTCAAATCATTAGTAATCACAGGCATTATAAGTAGTATCATTACAATAAACAGTGGCAGTTATTAGCTAGTGACAAAGCATTATTTTGAATATAGTCTCATTAAGAGGTCATTACTCAAGTGACATGCTATTCAGAGTTGATCAGTATTATTCAGAATTATCATAAACTAGTGACATTATGTGGGACTGGTAATACATTTTTTTGGTAGCAATGCATTGCGTTGGGATCGATAATTAATTGCTGAAACATAACACTATTTGCTTTTGACCTATTGCAGCAAATGAGGATAGGTAACGTCATTCGTCATGAGTCAGCTGTAGCAAGATTATGTAACAAGGCAGTACATGTGATCACATTTATAAACGATAGACACAAATGGGTAAAAATATAAAAATGCAAGTACTAGAACAGGTATAATAAGTAACAGGTTTAGTAAGTATCATGAAAAACTTCTCCTGGAAAAATTACAAAATGGATTATTGACCTGAAAGAAGAAACGCACACTATGCTGAAAAGTAGTGAACTTCGAATTAACAGGTAGTGAAATGTGTATAAAATGTGCTCCATAGCTGTCCTTTCCAAAACTTTCTGTCATCCTACTATGCAATATAACACCTGCTGTCAAAACAAACTGCAACAAATACTTAAATAACTACATAACATAAATACATAACTTCAACATTATCCTCATCTGTAAAGAAAACTTCATTATCCATATCATCATAACTTCACTATTATCATCACCTGTAAAGAAAAACTTCATTATTCATAATACCATTTCCTTCATCATTATTCATCAGTATTCATTATCATCTGTAAAAAAATAACTTCCTTACTCATTATACAACTATTCCTTATCTCTAGCATATGTCATCACTAAAACTAAGATGTGTAGTTCTCTCTGACAGCCTGCATCAATCACCTTGTATTCTGAAAGAAAAAATTAGTTAAGACTGCTATTCTGTGATGAGTATAGTATATTCGTGTTAATGTTTGTTAATCCTGATCCATTTACTCTTCCTCATAAAGTTATCGCATCTCCTTTCGTTTATTCCGTAGGTGAAATTCCCATTTCTGTTGAATTTATTTCTTACATACATCATTTCTTTCTGAAATTGATGAACAGAGATTAATGTCTTGCATTTAAATCATATACCCACTAAATAATAACTGGTTTATGGTAACATACTTAAGCATACAGCATAACATGACAGAAAACGTAATATGTTAAAGACGTTGACAGTGTTCAGCTGCAAAAATGTACACAGAATAATACAATGCAGCAGCAAAAGGAAAAATGTAAAACAGTCACGATGTTGAGATATCATAGGGCAAAAAAAATGTCAAAGTCGACTGTTGTGTGTTATATCTTAACTATTTCACAATACATACAAACAAAACTGGAGTACAATCATATACACAAAAAAAGTGGAAAATGTGCACGGTCTGATGTGTAACGACAAGAAAAGCGACCTGCTAACCTTACCTTGCCGGGCACTTCCCAAGAAAAAATACGATAATCATCAGTAATTAGTCAGGTGAATTAATTGCATTAGTAAATGACATCATAGTGTGTTGAATCATACAGTGGTTTCACTCAATAAACGGTTTAATGTTTGAGATATGGTGATTGCCTTTCGATTTTCTGGTTGTCAAAGTTTCGACGTGTACAACATTGGGGTGAGGGATGCTGCGAATCCGATACGGACCTGCGTATAGAAGTTCAAATTTACTGCACTTACCTTTTAATTTACTGGATAAATAGTGTGTACGTATCAATATCTTCTGTCCAACGTGAAAGTCGCGGCGTGTACAAACCTGTTTTTGCTGTCTTCTCCGGCGCTCTGCGGCACGTTTGATGTTGTTCAGCGCAATGTCAATTATTTCGTGGTCTCGTAATCGACGAGATGTAGGAAATGTTATTAACTCTTTAATTTTGTTAGGTGGTTCAGCATTTTTCAGTATAACAGACGGAGATAGCATAGTGGATTCATTTGGTATGGAATTAATTACATCTTGGAATGAGAGTATGTGTGTATCCCAATCAATATGTCTTTTGTGGCAGTATATTCTACACAGTTTACCAATTTCTTTCATTAACCTTTCACAGGGGTTCGAAGAAGCGTGGTACTTGGATATATAGATCGGAGAAATGTTTCTGGCTCGTAACATGCGTGTCCATACGCTACTACGAAATTGAGATCCATTGTCAGAAATTACTTTCATTACATGCCCTACATGAAATAGAAAATGTCTTACAAATGCTTTCGAAACAATTTTAGCAGTAGCCTTGCGTAGCGGAGTGAAAGTCACAAATTTTGAAGTGAGCTCAACAGCGACAAAAATGTAGCAAAAACCTCTGTTAGTTCTCGGAATCGGACCAAAAATATCTACTGCGGCCATATGTCTTAATTTAACAGGTATAATGGGATATAAAGGAGGAATATGTGAAGTGGTGTCTGATTTAGCTTTCTGGCAAATTTTACAAGACGCTAAAACTCGTCGTATACGTTTTTCCATGTTAGTAAAATAACAGTTCTGTCTCAGTATAAGAAAACATTTTCTTGCTCCGTAATGTGCGTAGCTTAAATGAGTGTACCAAATTAATTTGTTGACCAGTTCGTCAGGAATGCATAATAACCAATTGTTGCTGTCAGGATGAGAGCGGCGAAACAGAATGTCATTGCGTACAGTGTAGTGGTTCCTAATCGTAACATTTTTCCTATCTTGCCAAAGGTGTTTAATTTCTCTCCACACGTTGTCTTTATTTTGTTCTCGTGCTATGTCCTGTAATGACGATGAAATAAAATTTTCAAATGCAACTTGCTGAATGTACATGACACTGAAATTTGTTTTACAGAAGTTGGTTGCTACGTCTTGCTGATTGTTGCCGAGAGAACGCGACAGTGCGTCTGCTATAACATTTTGTGTGCCGGGAATGTGAACAATCGTAAAATTAAATTCCTGTAAATACAGTTTCCATCTACTTAATCTATCGTGAGTGAATTTGGCTGAAAGCAAAAATTGTATGGCTCTATGGTCAGTGTAAACGGTGGTGTGTCTGCCATAAAGAAAATGCCTAAATCTCGTGAAAGCCCATACAACACATAATGTTTCAAGTTCTGTAACAGAATAATTTCGCTCAGCAGGTGACAGAATGCGACTTGCAAATGCGATATTTTTAATTACTGTAGAACCATCTTCTTCAATTTCCTGGAAAATATGTACGCCTAAAGCGGTGTTGGAACTGTCGGTGGCAATGGAAAAATTTCTAGTAAGATCTGGGTGCGATAATAGTGGTGCATTCAACAAAGCATGTTTCAGGTTCATGAATTCAGAGTGTGCTTGCTTATCCCAAGACCAAATACTGTTTTTACCTGTTAATTGGCATAATCTGGGTGTGTCTAGTGCAGAGTGATGAATAAATTTACGAAAAAAGTTAATTAAGCCCAAAAAACTGCGTAATTGTTTCTTCGTCGTAGGAACAGTAATGTCACGTAGAGCTTGAAGTTTTTCTGGATCAGGCGCAATGCCTTCTGCTGAAATTACGTGTCCAAGAAATTTTATAAAAGTTTTGCCAAAGTGCGATTTACTAAGATTAACTGTAAGTCCTTGTGCATGAAAAGTTTGTAACAGTTGTTCAAGAATCAGATTGTGTTCAGACCAGTTAGCTTCTGCAATAAGAATATCGTCTACATACGTCGTAATTCTGTCCTTAATGCAAACGTGTGTCGGATGTCGTCAAAATTAATAACATTTTCGTGAAGAAGATTCTGCGTGTCAAAATTATTGCTTACGTTACTGTAATATGCAATCTGTGCTGTATCTGGTTAAAATCTATCGTACGTGTTATTATTTACGGGAGGATGCTGTGGCATATCCATTATATGAACTGCTCTGTTATTTCTTACTGACGTATTACGCTATAGATGACACCTATTGTTTGGATCATTCATGATTATTCGTTGTTGCTGATGTTGTTGCTGCTCATAAGATCGACTGTTATTAAAATGTACGCTGAAAATTGTGCTCATTATTTTTTTTACGTCCGTCATGATAGTAATTTCTATACGGCGCATTGCGATACGAGTTGAAATAGTGTGTTATCTGTACGTAGTTATTTCTTTGCTGCCATGCGTTACTATTTGTTGGAGCTGGGACTATACGTGCACGCGGCGAAACATTAAAGTTTGGTTAACCTTGTAGACTGCATTGTTGGTTAGGTATGCTAAGCGGTTGACTTTCATGCTATTGTGGTGAAAAACATCTATTGTTACAAAAATGTGGTTCCGATTGCTCAAAATTTTATACATACTGATGATTACGATTTTATCTGTAATTAAAATTACGGCGGTAGTTGTCATCACGGGAGTGCCTACTGAAAATTGTCACATTCGGTAAAATATTTGTCATATCCGGTTTTCATTACTTGTTTCTTAATACTAGGTAGAGCAATAGTTAAAGAGCAGTTTGGATAGATATAAAGGATAGTAGAAGAAAAGGCAGCAGTGCAGAAAACTAAAGATGAAACAGCACTACTACAGCTCGGGGCCCTATGCTCGCTACGGCACATATTCATTAAAGCGTAATGAATCCCCTGAGGTCTATTACGCGCTGCAAATAAATTTTAACTTTTGCGTTACAGGCAATGGCGGTAAAATTCCAAAAACAAATTGCTGTAACCATGTTAATTCAAGTTTCCTCATTACACGCAACGCTGATGAAAATGCAATAGCAAATTGTCGCATCAGGTTCAAAGCTAGCTTCTGCATTACAGGCAATAGCGGTGAAAGTACAAAAACAAATTGTCGTATATAGCTCAAAGCGTGTACCTGTGTTCTGTCCTTATTAAGTTCTTTAGATTTTCTTACAAATGCAAATTGCTCGAAATCTACGTTCTCGTCACTCAGTTTGATAACACGTTCAGGTTTGTGTGTGAATCTGTTCGTCTGTGTCATTTCGGATTTCAAGTTGCGTAGTTTTTCATATTTTAAGTCGCGTGGCTTTTCGGATTTTAATTCGCGTAGTCTCTGTAAATTATTCACATTATACACGCTGCGTGAGTCTGACAAATGTTCATAAAGTGGCGTCTGTTGTATGTTATTATTAACTGAAATGCTTTTCATCTCTGTTACTTCTTGTTGTAAACTTGACAACTTCCTACGTAACGTGTTGTTAGATGAATCGATCTCATTAATTGTCTGTTGTAAATTTTGAAATTCAGGTGTTTGGATAAATGAAACCGGTGCAGTATCGTCTGATTTATTGTCATTAGCATTTTCGATAACATCAATACGACTGGCCAATTCATCACATTTTTCAGTCAGTATTTTAACCTGATCATCGGTTTTAGAATCAGACGCATTAATCTGTTTTTGCAACTTACGCGTAGTTTCGCTCAGTTTTTTAACATCAGCTTTGATGACATCGCAATCCTGTGTTAGATCTAATTGTTCGAATTTATCTGTCACTGTTTGAATATTTACTGTGTGTGTATCTGTTTTTGATTTAAGATCAGAAATTTCATCCCTTAATTCCGCGTTCAACTGTTCTATGGTATTAATTTTGTCGGACACTGTAGTAATATTATTGTCTACATACGTCTTCGCTTTCGCGAACATTTTACGTTTGTCCTCTTGTCTTTGTGCAGTGATTGTTTCCATAACCTGACGTTTGACTTTATTTTGATCCTGAATAAATTTGCGGAAACGCGTATCACTGTTTTGTATGTGAAGATTAAAGCGTTCGTCAATCTGAGTGTTCTGCTGTTCGAATTTCGCGTCTATCTTTGCGTCCACTGTGCGCGAAAAGTTCTACCGTCATTGCTTTAAACTCGTCCCGTAATTGTGTAGCTTTTTCAGAGCACTGTTTGGCGACTCCGCTAATTTCGTCTCTGAGTGTTTCTGTTGCGGCTGTTTGCATTTCCCTTAATTCTTGCGCAACAGATTTAATTTCTTCGCTATTTTTTCGTGAACAAGCCTCAATTTCCACTCGCAACTGTTCCTTAGTGTCATGACACTGCGCGGCAACGGCTCTTATTTGTTCACTAAGCTGTCTGGAATTGTCGTCTAATTTTTCATTTAACTGTTGATTGAGTTTTTCATTATCTTGTTTGACCTGTTCACTAAGTTGTTGTTTGAGATTTTCGTTATCTTGTTTGCTATCCACACTCTGTTTTTTGACCTGTTCGCTAAGTTGTTTGAAATCTTCACTCTGTTGTTTACTCATTTGTCGCAACAAAGCCATAATTGGATTCGACTCAAGGTCAGCATTTCTATTCTCTGTGCTGTTCAACAGTGGATCTGGAATTGTTTCACTTTCTGTAACCATTTGGTCATTTTGAGATTTACAAAAAGGTTTGTCAGTCAAATGTACACTGTCAGACATTATTTCGGAATTAAATAAATCCGTCCTACTTTCAGTACATTGTTCATTTTCACTAGACAAATTTGTCTGTACGTTACTTGAATTTTCCAAATCGCGTGTATTAAGCTGGGCAGCGCTCATTACAATAGAGCGTCCCGCGTCATCAATTGTCGTCAAATTAACAGACGACATAACCGAGTTCGTTTGTTCGTCATTAAGACAAAAATCATCATTAGTGGTTGGAACGCATTGATTGTTAGTGAACGCAGGATTGTCATCATTACACTGCATGTCACATGTCCTATCGGTAAAGTCGTTTGACCCGGTAATTTCATTCATAATACCTCGCGATACACTATTCACAGTCTTTCGCGGCATTTTTACAATAGTCAAAATTTTTCACAAAAGAAATAAGCACAATGCAAAAATAACACACAAATACAACAGAGCAAAGAATTGCCGTTGACCTGTAGAAAGAAAGTCACAAGTTAATAAAAGCGTTGCGCCAAATCCTAATTATATCTAAGCAAATAAGAGCAGATATCTGACTGTTGTTCAAAAGATTCTCAACGAAATACGATCCTGGACTGGGTGTCGCCAAGTGTAACCTCCCCACAAAATATTTAAAAGGAATTTAAATGACAATACTTAATAGAAATGGGAGCCAAACGTAACCTCCCTAGCAATTAAATTTAATGACAATAAAAAATGAGAATCGCAGTCTGACCCAAATATAAATTCTTCACCAAAAATTAAAGTCCATTCAGTGATAAGAAAATTCAATTAAACCGAAATATCGGTCTTTGGCCCTGTGCAAAACAATCAGAATTAAAGTCTTACCTCAGAATAAATGGATGTCACATTTCTGCTCTTGTTGTTGCGCACCGCTTGGAGGAACTGCATTGCAAATAATAATATTCTTTTTTTTTTTGTGATTCTAGTGAAATTTTTCTTCAAAAGAAGTGGAATGAAACGGGAAGTGCAACGAAATCTTTAGTTCAATAAAAAATTAAATTTTTGAAAAAAATGCTTTTGAAATAAAAATTATTATTGGGGGACTTGTTGGACAATAATTACAATAAATAAAATTTTTCATTATCTAATGATTATATTAATTAACAGTATACCTTATTCACCATCTTGACCAGTGTTGCCGACCGCCTACATCACCCGCACTGGACTGCTACTACTGACCGACCGCTCTGCATGACGACTATTAATGTACTGCACGCGACGACTACTGACAGAGTACTGCTCTCAACTAGACAGAGCTACAGACTCGCAACGACTGACTGACAGACTCGCAACGACTACTACTGACAGACTGCTCGCAACACTCGCGCGGTCAAGCGCAAACTCTCTGGTCACAGATGCTACAATGCCTCGCCATCGCTGCTATGTTACATACGTGTTTCAAGTGTAAATTTCCCCTTTTGGCCTAGATAGAACATCGAGTACTCCTGACACGTTATTTCAAATATTCCAGAAGTTGAGTATGGATCATAATCGCATATTATACTGCAGTAGTGTATTACCTGTGGGTTTTAAAGACAATTGCAAGCATTTGTGGCATATTGACAATGTATGGAATGACAGACATGCGTTTATCATCTTTTTATTCTGCAGTGTGGTCTGTATCTGGATCTACCTTAACTTTGCTCAGAACTAAGTTAAGCATGGAATTGTTAGTTATTGTCAACTACAATCAGTTTCACCGGTTATTTCTTGTTGCATGTTTACTTGCTTTGAGGGTATTTTATTTATCCTACGCAGCCCTGATATATATGCTGCTTGTTTGTGAATGTTTGGGTGACACGAAAAGGCAAGGATTGTGGTAACTGTATATGTCCTATAAATTAAAAATTTATATGTAGTGTTCTGTTATGTGATATTTAGGTCAAAGTAACAGATACTTGTGTCCGTTTCATATTCTACTATTAATGGTATATTCTGGTGTAGTCTACTGATGTAATTTAGATGCACTACGTCTTTAGCGGCATTACACCAAGATTATTTAATAATACATCTTGTTTAATCAAACTTTGGAAAATTCATCAATATAGTCAATTACTTGAGAAAGAAAGTTTAAAAGATTTGCCCCTTCTTTCTAACATATAATTTAGTATACTCCACGTAAGAGGGGCGCCACATGGAATGATAGTACGGTAACGTTAGCTCTGATCCAAGAGAGTTGCGAAACTATGGATTAAATTATTGATCTGAAGATACGAATTCTGTACGATGTTTTTAGGGTTCCACGCCTTAGTCTGTCAAAACGGAACCCTTATAGGATAGCTTTGTTGTCTTTTTCGTGCGTCTGCTTGCCAGTCTGTCTGTCCGACAGTTGAGAGCATTTTTTCTCAGGAATGAGTAGACGTGTGAAGTTCAAATATAATTTATAAATTAAGGTCTATGGTCTCTTCTAGGCACAAAAATTTTAAGATTTTAAGTCAATTCATTCAAAAGATGCGGCCATTTATGTTACGTATTTTGTCATTGGAAAACCCATCCACCACAACCTATAGGATGCTTTCCATTGACCCAGAATCATGGAATTCGGCAAGAAGCATGGTTTCACAGTACAAGTGAAGAAAAAACCCGAAAATGCTTAATTTGTAGTTATATAACACGAAAAATCTTTTTTGTCATGTTTCTATTCGTCTGTCTGCTTGTCTGCCTGTCTGTTTTTAGACCCTTTTATTGCAAATAATAAGGTCTACGGTCACTTGAGTGTGTAAAAATTTCAAGCTTATAAGTTAAGGTAATAAGTAGATATGACATTTATGTCGCAAATTTTGATACTCAAAAACTTACTTAGCGAAAGTTATAGGGTATTTCCCGTTGACCTAAAATCACGAAATTTGGCAAGAAGCAAGGTTTCACAGTACAAGTAAAAGAAAAAAATCCAATAAATGTTAATTTGTAATTATATAACAGGAAAAATATTTCTTTTGTCATTTGTTATGCGACTTCAAACTTGAAACTGAAACAGTCTCGAAAATTTTGGGATCCCTGGGATCGATAACTCGCCAGTATCAATGTCGATAACTGGAAAACATCATCAGTATCCTCTATTCCTGGAATGGAATGACTAAACTGTCTACACACATAATTAAGTTTGTACGGAACCCTCAGTGCGCAAGTGCTACTTGCACTTGGTCATTTTTTTAAACAGCGGTGAGCAAATTAGTCTTCGATAAAGAGGTGGGAGGCTGAAAATGCAGGGAAGAAATTGTATTGTACTCCGTAACTTCCCTGATAAAGGCGATCTGAACCCTATGATGGAGGTGGATTACATTTCGCTAGTAATGTAACAACGCTCTTTCTCGTAGATTCGAGCCTCAGAAAATTACCACTGAAAGACTTACTGCGACTAACTTCGGCGTGGTACACCGTACCGATGTGGGGGTTAACGTCTCCATTGCCTGATTATCGCCAGTAGACACGCTCCGCCTCATTAGAAATGTCGCGCCTTTCTTTCGTCACAAGAGAATGCAGGAGAATGAAGAAGTGCTAAACAGAAGAAAAATCTGTCTGCGCTAGGTGATACGCTGCCCGGGAAACTGTTCCCTGTATATGCACGTCAACACTTCCTCGCCTCCTGTTCACGGCAGTAAATGATTACAAAGTGAGCAGATTTCTCTTACGCCTCCTTACCGTCAAGCTTGGACAAGAACATAGTGCCATCTATTAGCACTTACTAGCATAATACAGCTCGTTTGCATAAACAAGCACATTTTGACTCTCTTGATGGAGCCTGTTTATCACTCCAGCAATAAGTTGTGCAGTAAGCGTCAGAAAGATATGCTGCTTTTTGCTTCCAGGGCGAGCACCACGAGTAAAAACGTTTCACGTCTGTGCTGTTCACTCCTATCCGACAGCTCTCAGTTACACTGAAGTGCTACTCTCACACCATTTTAGTGTCTCTCTGTAGTTTATGGTACTGCGTTACTTTCCTGCTGCATTGCAACACAGTGTACTGCATGTCATTCTACGACGTTACTTCTGTGATGGTTCTGCATCCTGTTATCGTTTGATGATAGTTTAATTTTGCTTTCGATCAATTCAGAGATGCTGATATGCTCCTTAAAAAATGGAATTTTTAAAATAGAAAACTTAATGTAAGCGCGAAGGCTAACACGGGCAGTGTTAATTTTGATAAACGTCCTGAAGAAGACCGCAGTAAGTCGGTCAAAACGTCGACAATTTAGCTGCTTTAGTAGTTGCAATGACGCTGCCAATACCCAAAATTATTTTCTTCAAAACTGAATAATATGCTTTTTCATTTTAAAACAAAGCGACCTCATGTGCAAAACGATTTTATTCGAAAAGGAAACACAGTTATTACACTAACAGAGGTGTCACGATTGGTAACTTGTTGATTGGAGTAATTTAAAGAATTGCAGATATAAAAGCTGATGAACTATGGTACTCGAATATCAATTCTGTCCTTATAATACGTCGAGTTATCAGATAAGTTATTTGTTAACATAGAGAAATTCTCGACAATATTAGAATATGAAACGTCCTGGCAGATTTAAATTGTGCGCCAAGTCCGGTTCGAATCCCGGAACGACTCACAGATTTAATTTCCCACGAAGGATAAAATCAGCTAGCTAGTTAATTACTTAACTGTTCCAAAGATCATTTGAACGATTCTTTTGCGGAAATGATGTCGATCGAGTCAGTTTGCAAGAGAAGTATACATGATCAGTGTTAATTTTAACATATTTTCAGAATTCTGTTTGAAATTCCACCAACCCCCACAAGAGCTTTTGTTTTTTGGAACTTTCATAGTAGAATAAAATTCAGCGGTGCTACTTCTGGTTGCTTAAGTTTTTCTGGAATGACATTTTTAATATATTCTCTTGCTTCTTCAACTGAACCATGTAATCCTAAATTTGCTACTACGTTTAGAAAATGATTAGTGTAAAAACTAGCTACTTGTGAATTGTCAGTCAGAACATCGTCAATGAGTTTAATTGTTATGGATTCTTGTAACACTGACTCGTTCTGGTCTCTCTCATTTGCCAATGTCCCATTTAGTTTTAATATTACTATCCGCACACATTCACTGCACAATGAAAGATTCGTTCCGGGTACAATCCTCTAGGCCATAGATAGCCCTTTTCCATGTAGTATCCTTCCTTCAGGGACTGCTAACCCCGCAAGGAGAACGTCTGTGAAGTTTGGTAGGTAGGAGTGAGATCCTGGCAGAAGTAAAGTCGTAAGGTCGGGATATCTCAATTGGTAGAGCGTTTACCAGAGAAAGACCAAACGTTCCCGGTTCGAGTCACGGTCTGTTACCCAATTTTTAGTTCCCGGGAAGTATGAAACCAACAGATACTGCGTTACAGAGACTGAATTTATGCAGGTAAAACAAAATTTTCGAAGTGCTTAGTACTGAGAAGACTGCAGAAAAAGTACAGAGAGAAACTAGTGACCGATAACGTCTTCAAAACTAAAGGGGAAATAATAAAAGTGGAAAATCAAGTCTCGCTAGCTAAATATAGGGCAAGATAATCATATATGCATACATATAAAAGGATAACTGACAAATTTGGAAACAGAACAGAGATAACGGCGGAACTGTAGCTCTGAAGGGTGTCAGGAAGCTGCAGTCGTTAAGGACTCTAAAGATAGGGGTCCGGGTTCGAGGCCCGATACGGCACAGTGTTTAAATCTTTAGCGATGTTTCACAACAGAGTAAACTCTGTTGCAAAGTGAGAGATTCTTTCTGGGAATACTTCCATTCCGTCTGACTAGACCACTGGTTTCTGAACACTATTCATGCAGCTGATGGGTAGATCACATAAATAATGAGGAGGTATTGAATAGAATTGGGGAGAAGAGGAGCTTGTGCCACAACTTGACTAGAAGAAGGGATCGGTTGGTAGGACATGTTCTGAGACATCGAGGGATCAACAATTTAGTATTGGAGGACAGCGTAGAGGGTAAAAATCGAAGAGGGAGACCAAGAGATGAATACACTAAGCAGATTCAAAAGGATGTAGGCTGCAGTAGGTACTGGGAGATGAAGAAGCTTGCACAGGACAGAGTAGCATGGAGAGCTACATCAAACCAGTCTCAGGACTGAAGACCACAACAACAATAACAACATGTAAAAGTCAAAGTCACGGCACAGAATTGTATTTTCCCGTTCAGCATTCTTTACAAATAGAAAGCAGAAGTGTAGTGTGGTAATGTACCAACACACTCTTGACGTAATCCCAGTGATAGTGTTTATGGAGGGTAACTCCAGAAGCTGCTGCCGACGATCGATTTTAAAGGCTAGTACGCGTTAAGGGGCCGCGTTTTGTAACATCTCAGTTCAAATTATAAAACCTCGAAATTGAGTCACCATTTTGAGAACTGTTCGTGGATGACATTCCCGTATGCAGAGACCATTCTAAATTTTAGAGTGTTTAGAGGAGATGAAAATAAACACATTTTTTATGTGACATAAACGTCACAGGTGCACCGTTTCCCCACTAGAAGTTTGACGTAGTGACGTTCACAGACCGTGTTCAAAGTGGCCTGTGACGAAACCTGCATCAGAGATGTTGCTGAAAAAGTTCTCCGTATGTTCGTACATTAATGGATAACTGGCATCTGGGTTGCTAATCATTGTCTAGCACGCTCTAGGTAACCACGTGCTTATATGAAATAGAGAACGGGAAAAGAAAGGAAAGGCGTGGGTGGGAATTGTGACTTCCAGCCGCATAGGGTATTGTGTCGGACCAGTACTCGAACCCGTATTTACCTCTTCTCATGAACGGTTGCCTTAACCGCAGTTTTGTTTTAATACGTTACCCCTCTTTTTAGATGCTCTGACCACTTCTCTTGCTTGAAATAAGGAGATCATCTTTCTTTTTAATTAATTTTTTATGTTTCTTAATTTTTATTTCTTGTGTATTTATTTAGTCTAGCTCACGATGCCTCCCTTTCGCGCCCCCTTGCTGCACCCTTATACTGCACGTATTAATTTTATTATTATTCACGTTTGGGCCCTACTGGACCACGCGAAGTACAATCACGGGGCATTCAGTTATTTTCTTTTAGACTTTCTCTCTGCCCAAATTGTTTTCATTCTCTCGGAATGAGCTCTTTTCCTTTCATCAGACCATGTGGTTCCAGTTTTCTTTGGTTTTTCAGCTTGACCAACTACCCAGTCATGAATTTTTTGCCCAAATAATTTTCTGTCTTGAATTTCATCTTGTTTTATATCTGCCTCTTTCATGACCTCTTTTATAGCAGCAATCCATTTTATTGTCTCAAATTTAGCTTTACTTCGATTTTCGTAGAATTCCACTACTTGTTTAGTTAGTCTGGTAGCATCCATTCTTTTAATATGCCCATAAAATTTTAATCTGCGTTTTTTCATATCCGAATATATGCTGGTGTATTGTTGAATTTCACTATTTGCTCTTAGCCTGTATGTTCCTTCTTCAGTATATTTTGGACCTAGAATTTTTCTGATTACTTTTCTTTCTCTTTTTTGGATTTCTTGAATGTCCTTTTTTCTGTTTGAAATTAGCGTTTCAGCCCCATAAAGGCACTCTGGTTTTATGACCGTGTTGTAATGTCTCAATTTAGAGTACCTCGAGAGACATTTTTTGTTGTAGATGTGTTTTGTAAGTCTAAAAGCTGTCTCCATCTTTTGACAACGAATTTCATTTCCAATTTTTTCTAGACCAGTCTCTGAGATTGTTTCACCTAAATATTTGAATTGCGAAACTCTTTTGATTTTTCCATGTATTAATTTTATTTATTTATTTAATTTTTTACGCACATATATATAGAGGAAAGCAAATTAAAACTAATCCACCCATCCTGAACCCTGGACATCAGGCAGCATGGTAGGCCGGCCAAGCCGCTTCGGCCATCCAGACACGGACTTAGAAACGGACACCGTTCAGATATATACGAGGTGTGGCTAGAAAAAAACCGGACTAGTACTGGTGAAACAATAAAACGAATGCAATAAGGCTGAAAGTCGCGTGGCCTGTCACGTGACTCTCGCTCCGCCTACTGCTCGAGTTTCATCTGCCTCCTGCACTCAGTCTGCCCGTGGCGTCTGTTTTAAGTAGTTGACGTTTTGTCTGTGCGTCGGGAAAATGTTGAGTGTACAGAAAGAACAGCGTGTTAACATCAAATTTTGTTTCAAACTAGGAAAATCTGCAAGTGAAACGTTTGTAATGTTACAACAAGTGTACGGCGATGATTGTTTATCGCGAACACAAGTGTTTGAGTGGTTTAAACGATTTAAAGATGGCCGCGAAGACACCAGTGATGACACTCGCACTGGCAGACCATTGTCAGCAAAAACTGATGCAAACATTGAAAAAATCGGTAAACTTGTTCGACAAGATCGCCGTTTAACAATCAGAGCAGTGTCTGAGTTAACAGGAGTTGACAAGCAAAGTGTTAGGCAGATTCTTCATGAAAGTTTCAACATTAACAAAGTGTGTTCAAAAATGGTTCCAAAGTGTCTCACAATTGAACAGAAGGAACGCCGAAGAATGATTTGTTCTGACATCCTGGAAAACATTGAAAGTGATCCCACCTTCTTACAAAATGTTATTACTTGCGATGAATCGTGGTTTTTTACTTACGATCCCGAAACTAAACGCCAATCGATGCATTGGAAAACTCCTGGTTCTCCACGACAAAAAAAAGCACGAATGTCAAAATCAAAATTCAAGGCAATGATGATTGTTTTTTTTGACATCAAAGGGATTGTGCACATTGATTGGGTACCAGAGGGACAAACAGTGAATCGGCATTACCACATTAGCGTCCTGGCTACCCCACGTGAGCGAGTACGGAGAAAACGGAACGATTTGTGGAGAAAAAAGTCATGGATCCTTCACCAAGACAATGCCCCAGCTCACAGTGCGTTGTCAGTGAAGACGTTTTTGGCAAAACACAACATTCCCATCTTGGATCAGCCACCCTACTCACCTGATTTGCCCCCTGTGACTTTTTTCCTTTCCCTAAAGTCAAGTCAGCTTTGAAAGGAACTAGATTTGAGACTGTTGAAGCAGTAAAAGAAAAAGCGACGGAAGTAATGTATGGACTTACCGAAAATGATCTGCAGCACTGCTATGAACAGTGGAAAATTCGTATGGAGCGGTGTAGAGACCGAGGAGGAGAGTACATTGAAGGAGATAACATGAAATTGTAAATAATTGTAAATAAATGTTTTTTCCAGCATCAGTCCGGTTTTTTTCTAGCCGCACCTCGTACATTTCCGTAAGAGTGCGAGGGATCCATGGCGTTTGTTTATGTGCGGATGCACTAGTATCATCCAAACTCCTACGAGAATCAGTTAAGGGGCAAATGGATGAGGGCTGCTGTATTGCAGCGTGCAGTAAGTCGGAGACGGTCAGGGAACGTGTCCAGGTGACCGAAGCGATTAAGGCAACTGCTCTAGAGAAGCAGTAAATCCAGATTTCTATTCTGTTCCGACACAAATTTTCTGCTTTCGTTATTGCATTACCACAGTGCCCTGCGCAGCTGGAAGTCTCGAATTTCCAGACTCGCTTTCGGGGGGCCAACGGTTCAAACGGTTCAAACCCGCGTGCGGCCATCCTGATTTAGATTTCCCGTTATTTACCTAAATCGCTTCAGACAAATGTAGGTATGATTCCTTTGAAAGTGCACGGACTACTTCCTTACCCTTCCTTAGCCGGCCGGAGTGACCGAGCGGTTCTAGGCGCTTCAATCGGGAACCACGGGACCGCTACGGTCGCAGATTCGAGTCCTGCCTCGGACATGGCTGTGTGTGATGTCCTTAGGTTAGTTAGGTTTAAGTAGTTCTAAGTTCTAGGGGACTGATGATCTCAGATGTTAAGTCCCATAGTGCTCAGAGCCATTTGAACCATTTTACCCATTCTTCCCTAATGACCTCGCCGCTTGGTTCCCTCTCCCCGACCAACCAACCAACCAACGAACCACGAATTCCCACCCGCCCCTTTCCCTTCTTTCCCCATTGTCTATTTCGTATAAACGTAGACACCAGCCGCGTCATCACGAGAAGTGTCTCTTTTTCCAGAATGAGATTTTCACTCTGCAGCGGAGTGTGCGCTGATATGAAACTTCCTGGCAGATTAAAACTGTGTGCCCGACCGAGACACGAACTCGGGACCTTTGCCTTTCGCGGGCGCACAGTTTTAATCTGCCAGGAAGTTTCAGAGTCTCTTTTGTCTGACAGCACAGACACCACTCTAATATATACGTGTCGAGATGTTTCATGAATAGTGGCTGCAGCTTCAGCCAAATGGGCAACCTGCTCTTCTGGAGTGTCTATTGGTGCCTCGTACAATGAACGCTTCATCTCCCTCTACAAAAAGGAATCCATAAGGGTGAAGTCGAGAGAACGTGGTGGTGACGGTACTGCTCCGCGCTTCTCAGTCCAAAGATTGGGGAAAATACTGTCTAAATGGTTCTCGAAGTCAATAACCTCGTCATGCTGGAATTATAGACTTGCCACAATGCCAGCGGAATATTCGGTAAGTTCTGCTAGTACTTCAGGAAAAAAGATACTAATATTTTCTCCAGCCAGCGTATTAGGCAGTACATGCGACCCAATCAGATGGTCATGTTAGACAATCATTAGCACGCATGTGTCACCTATGCATTAATGTAAACAGACGACAATTTCAGTTACATCATCTTCTTTTTCTTGTGCCTCTGTACCGCGTTGGTGCAGGATCGGCATGGTTATTTACGGATTTGGTATGGTTATTTGTAAGGGGCGGCCGGGTGCCATTGCTGTCGCCACCTCGTTACCCTCAGGGGCGGGTTACGTGTACCCTAAACTGTTTGCGTCTAGTGTTATTTGTATGGAATTAAGCGAAAGTTTACCAAATTTTTGTGAATCGTGTAACTGAGGCGGGACTCGATCATCAGCCCTGTATTTATTGGAATGCGGGAAACCGCCGGCCATCTGTCGTTAACACTTTGGGCGGATTCGGTCTGGGGCCCGTCTCAGAGATGTGACAAAAGTCATGGTGTGCCTCCTAACATCCTGTCAGATCTGCGTTTGCCAGACGTACCGGAGCAACTCGACATGGCAAGGACTCAACAAGTGACTGGAACTCCCCTGCAGAAATATTGAGCCATGCTGCTTCTGCGGCCGTCCATAATTGCGAAAGTGTCGCCGGGGCAGGATTTTGTGCACTAGCTGAACTCTCGACTATGTCCCATAAATGCTCGATGAAATTCATATCGGGCGATATGGGTGGCATTATCATTCGCTCTAATTGTCCAGAACAATCACGAACAATTGTGGCCCGGCGACATGGCGCTTTTGTATAACAATTCCATCGTTTTTTGGGGGTACATCAGGTCCATCAATGTCTACAAATGGTCTTTTAAGTACCCGAACATAACAATTTCGGTGTGTCTGACCGAGACTCGAACTCGGGACCTTTGCCAAGTGCTCTACCATCTGAGCTACGCAAGCACGACTCACGACCCGTCCTCACAGCCTCAATTTTGCCAGTACCTTGTCTCCTACTTTCCAAACTTCAGAGAAGCTCCTCTGCAAAAGTTGCAGAACTAGCATTCCTGAAAGAAAGGATATTGTGGAGACGGGTCGTGAGTCGTGCTTGGGTAGCTCAGCTGGTGGAGCACGTGCCCGCGATAGGCAACGGTCCCGAGTTCGAGTCTCGGGCCGGCACACAG
Organism: Schistocerca americana; assembly: GCF_021461395.2. Classification (NCBI taxonomy): domain Eukaryota; kingdom Metazoa; phylum Arthropoda; class Insecta; order Orthoptera; family Acrididae; genus Schistocerca; species Schistocerca americana. The sequence goes on from NC_060124.1 coordinate 37,129,198, forward strand.
TTTTAATCTGCCAGAAAGTTTCATATCAGCGCACACTCCGCTGCAGAGTGAAAATCTCATTCTGGAAACCTCCCTCAGGCTGTGGCTAAGCCATGTCTCCGCAGAAGAGCTTCTGTGAAGTTTGGAAAGTAGGAGACGAGGTAGTGGCAGAATTGAGGCTGTAAGGAGGGCTCGTGAGTCGTGCTTGGGTAACTCAGATGGTAGAACACTTCCCGCGCAAGGCAAAGAACCCGAGTTCGAGTCTCGGTCCGGCACACAGTTTTAATTTGCCAGTAAGTTTCGTATCAGCGCACACTCTGCTGCAAGGTGAAAATCTCATTCTATAACCATTTCCATTCAGTGATCGTTTTAATTGGACCAGAGGACCCAGCCTATTGCATGCAGGGTCAGCCAACACCATTATGGACCCACCACCAGCTGGCACAGTGACTTCTTGGCAACTTGGATCGTGGTTTCATGGGGTCTCCACCATACTAGAACCCTACCTTCATCTCTTACCACCTAAAATCGGACTCATTTGAGCAGGTCATTGTTTTCCAGTCGTCTAGGTCCCAGCTGATATGGTCACGAGCCCAGGAGAGGTGCTGCAGGCGATGTCCTGCTGTTAGCAAAGGGACTCGCGTCGTGTGTCTGCTGCCGTAGCCCATTAACGACAAATTTCACCTCACTGTCCTAACGAATACGTTCCTCGTCGTCCCACATTCATTCTTGCGGTTATTTCACCCAGTGTTGCCTGTCTGTTAGCACTGACTACTCTACGCAAACGCCGCTGCTCTCGGTCTTTAACTGAAGGTCGTCAGCCACCGTCTAGTCAGTGGTGAGAGGCAATGCCTGAAATGTGATCTTATCGGCGCACTCTCGACGCTTTGGATCTCGGAACATCGAATACCCTAACGATTTACAACATGAAATGTCCCATTCCACGTTCAAAGTCTGTTTTTCACATGAATCACCTGAGTACAAATGGCATCTCCGCTAACGCACTGCCCTTTTATACCTCGTGTACGCGATACTACCGCCATCTGTATATGCGTATATCGCTATTCCATGAATTTTCTAACGTCAGCGTAACGCGCACGCCAGTCAGGATGGCTCGCATTTTCAGTAACAACACAACAACATTCATCGTAGAGAAGTTCGAATATCGTCTTTGGACATCATTAGCGCCAAAACTTCCAGTTAAAGGATGCACCTGTTCATTTTTCTCATATAAAAAAGTGTTGCTTCCCGTCTCTTCAAACACCGAACTTCTGAATACGCAGATTTTTTTACAACCATTATAGATAAGTCGCAAAGTTAGAAAAATGTAGCGATTGCAGGAAGACCTGAAGAGGATCGACACTTGATGAAGGGACTGGCAGTTGGCCCTCTACATTAACAAATGTAACGTGTTTAGTGAAAAGAGAAAGAAAGATCCTTTACGGTTTTATAACACAGTTGCCGTACAGTCACTGGTAACAGTCACGACCTTCAGCAATCTGTGAGTACGCGTACAGAGAGATTTAAAGTGGACTGACCACTTAAAACTAATAATAGTAGAAGAGGTAGACCCCAGACCGAAACTGACTCGAAGAATCCTCAGGAAGTGAAACTTACCCACGAAGCAGATAGCTTACGACACCTCCGCTCGACCAGTGCTTGAGTATTGCTATACAGTCTGGGAACACTAACATGTACCGAGCGAGGTGGCGCAGTGGTTAGCACACTGGACTCGCATTCGGGAGGACGACGGTTCAATCCCGCGTCTGGCCATCCTGATTTAGGTTTTCCGTGATTTCCCTAAATCGCTCCAGGCAAATGCTGGGATGGTTTCTTTGAAAGGACACGACCGATTTCCTTGCCCATCCTTCTCTAATCCGAGCTTGTGCTCCGTCTCTGATGACCTCGTCGTCGACGGGACGCTAAACGCTAATCTCTTTCTCCACTAACAGGTAACAAGAAAGTAACTACCACGTAAGACTGATAAAGTGAAGAGCAACGCGTTTCGTTAGAGGTTAGTTTAGTACACGTGAAAGCGTCTCAGAGTTCATCAGACTCCACTGGCAGACGCTAATACCAATCCTTATAAGACTGAGATGACTGATTCACATGATAGGTACAAATTAATACACAAATGACAGTTTACTGAATTGTGCATGATCTCTAACTTGGGCAGTTTACTGCGGCATGGAAGGCCCGCTTAAAGTAGTCAAACGGCTCTGAGCACTATGGGACTTAACATCTATGGTCATCAGTCCCCTAGAACTTAGAACTACTTAAACCTAACTAACCTAAGGACATCACACAACACCCAGCCATCACGAGGCAGAGAAAATCCCTGACCCCGCCGGGAATTGAACCCGGAAACCCGGGCGTGGGAAGCGAGAACGCTACCGCACGTTGAAGTAGTCGATTCACAGCCTTTAAGCATTGTGGTAAGTAACCAAAGAATGCCTGTATTGTCGGGAAAAGGAATTTGATATCAGCTTGAGAGATTTTTGTAAATGATATCATCAAAAGTACTCTCTCGATGTGAAATGGGAACTCGTACATTATCCAGCTTTGACTTTTGCCAGCGAGACATTTACTTTTCATGAAAGACAGGTTTATATAAATACACCGTCGACTGCTGTTAAAAATTTCAAGTTGCTGCTGGTTTTGGTCATATACATGGACCACATTCTGACACTGGTCAAAAATTCTTTATGGCTTTTTGGTTTCTGATGCATTAAAATTGTTGCATTAATATTATGGTCAACAGGCAAGCATTAGTATTGATATTACATGTCACTAATACACTTTATCATAATGGACACTTCCGCACCTAGTTGCACAGTGCGTATTAGCGATATGTAGTATCAATACCGATGCTTGCCCATGTAACATAAAGTTAAGGTAACAGTTCATCAGAAAGCGACATGCTATACCGAATTTTTTTGACTACCGCCGAAATATGGTCCATGTTTACTGTCTGACAAGGAAAATGGAACACCCAAAAGGCGAGCAGGAAACCAAATGAAACTTCAGGGACTGAGAAGGTACGTGATGTTATTCAAGGCAGAACAAAGTCGAGTCAAATTTACAAAGAGTTTGGAACTATGAGCCCATTTATCGCTACGAGTTGCAAAACCTCTGGACCACAACTGTTGTAAATAGCCGTAGATATCCTGGATAACGGCAGTGGCAAGGATCTGACGACCGAGCAGGTCTCAAACATGTTCTACCGCGGACATTTCTGAGTATCTTGCTGGCGTTGGGAGTACCTCAACATCAAGCACATGGTTCATAGTGCCACGTGCCACGTGTCGACGAGCATTGTTCTGTTGAAAACTGACTACGAGACTGTCACATGAAAGGTAACGCATGAGCATACAGGATGTCCGTGATGTACCATTGAGCAGTGATTTCCCTCAGTCACTACCAGCGTGACCTGAAGTCATACCCGATGGCTCCCCACACAATGACGCCAACTGTAAGACTAAAGTGCCTCTCCAAAACATTTTCCCTGGTGGCGTCCACACTCGACTACCATAGTGCAGAATCTCGAATCAGCGCTGAACACATTGCAATGATGTTCAGCAGCACGTCATGCTTCCCGGAAACGCCATCAGTTCAGACGGAGCCATTTGTGTAGTGGTGTTACCGGCAGCCTATCCTTGGGACGGTATTTCCAAAGTCCGATTGCTGCTATAACTGGAGCCATGAAGACGGCGGTCGAGTGTGGATTCTTCTGGGCCGTCTCCGACAGCCAATGAGCGTTCAGCAGCGTTTTGAACGCTCTGCTGGGAATGTCGCAGCCAACGCGAGCATTAAAAGTGATCGTACCGACTTATTAGTACATTTTATTTCATTTGTTGCGAGTTGCCGCGGTGAAAGACATGATTCGCAGGATACACATGTTCAGCATGTGCAAAGCACGTGCATGGGTGTACCGTAACTATCGCATGGGGTCGACAAAACGTGGCGTAATGGCTTTGCACAAAATTTTCATTTCAGTCTGCATATCCATATCATAGATATTTGGGATTTGAGAAGGTCTCTGTTATCTTACACACTGAAGCACAAAAGAAGCTGGTACAGGCATGCGTATTCAAATACAGAGACATGTAAAAAGGCAGAATACGGCGCTGTGGTCGCCAACGCCTATATAAGACAAGAAGTGGTGCAGTAGTTCGATCGGTTACTGCTGCTGCAATGGCATGTTATCGAGGTTAAGTGAGTTTGAACGTGGTTCTATAGTCGGCGCACGAGCGATGGGACACAGCATCTCCGAGGTAGCGATCGAGTGGGGATTCTCCGCTACGACCATTTCACGAATGTATCGTGAATATCAGGAATACGGTAAAACATCAGATTTCCGACATCGCTGCGGCCGGAAAAAGATCCTGCAAGAACGGGACCAACGACGATTGAAGAGAATCGTTCAACGTGACGGAACTGCAACCCTACCACAAATTGCTGCAGATTTCAGTCCTGGGCCATCAACAAGCGTGCGATCGACTCAACGAAACATCATCGATATGGGCTTTCGGAGCCGAAGGCCCACTCGTGTGCCCTTGATGACTACACGACACAAAGCCTTACACATCGCCTGGGCCGTCGTAGCCTACAATGGACTGTTGATGAATCGAAATATGTTGCCGGGTCTCATTTAAATTGTATCGAGCGAATGGACGTGCACGCGTATGGAGACAAGCTCATGAATCCATGGACCCTGCATGTCAGCAGGGGACTCTTCAAGCTGGTGGGGGCTGTGTAATGGTGTGGGGCGTGTGCAGTTGGAGTGATGCGGGACCCCCGAGATGCCTGGATACGGCTCTGACAGGTGACACGTACGTAAGCATCCTATCTGATCACCTGCATCCATTCATGTCCATTGTGCATTCCGACGGACTTGGGCAATTCCAGCACATTAAAAAACTAAAAACCCGCCTCGATTGCGAAAAAAGCACCTAGTGTTCTCCAGAACAACAATAAAACCCACAAGTGCCTAAGAAGACCTCTGTCAATGATTAAACGAACACCGTAGCTACACATTTATAAACGAAACATATATATTAACCAACGATTGCTGACGCGCTGCGATGTTGAAGGTTCTTCAATTCCAGCACGACAATGCGACGTCCAGAATTGCTACAGAGTGACTCCAGGAACACACTACTGAGCTTAAACACTTCCGCTGCGTGACCATTATTGAGCATATTTGGGATGCCTTAAACGTCCTGCTCAGAAGAGATCTCCACCCCCTCGTACTCTTGTGGATTTAAGGACAACCATGCAGGATTAATGGTGTCACTTCCCTCCAGCACTACTTCAGACAGTAGTCGAGTCCATGGAACCCCGTGTTGCGTCACTTCTGCGTGCTCACGGGAACCCTGCTCGAAATTAGGCACGTGTGTCAGTTGATTTGGCTCTTCAGCGTAGTTTCATTTGATTTACACACCAATGCCTGGGTTTCAGGTAGGATCACCCATTTCGTTCTTCCAATAAGTTGGAGAGCTTCTGCAATATTCTTCGAGTTTAGGCAGAATACCGAGTGGGCTGAGGCGTGAATGGGAATTTTGATTAAGGACGGAGGCGTGCTAGGATAGCCTGTGCAGTTGTGTAAGACCACTGTGCCAGAGTGGCATAGTGGTTAGCGCATCTGCCTAGTGAGCAGGAGACCTGGTTTCGAATCCCGGCCTTGGTACAAATTTTCATTCGTCGCTTCAGTCTGCATATCTACAATAAACACATAGGCCTCAGAAATAAAGGAAGATAAATAAACATAAGAAATATGGGTCTCCAAATATCGAAATAAATCTATTTACACTGAGAAGATATTCTCAGCCAATGCAAAATATTATAAGGAAAAAAGGTGTATCGTGTAGCCGTACTGCCATCCAGTATACTGGGTGGTTGTAATTAAACTTCCCCTATTTAACACGTTATAACACGGAAACTAAGTACCGTACGAGCACGAAACTTGTTAGTATTTATGTCCAGAGTATGGGGTGCATGACATCCATGCGTCACAGCGCCATTGTCCAGTTCCAACTATGACCACCAGGTGCCATGATCAGTTATCGTGATTTATAGTCTCACACACCTGTGCACTTGTTGATGTGTCAACATGAGATCGGACAAAAGGAGCAAGGCATTGTTGGCGTAGCTCTATTACCAAAATAACATAAATGCTGCAGCTACACTTCGAGAAAACAACCTGCTGAAAGGATTACGGAGGGGTCTTTTTTCTCCACCTGCTGTGCGGAGCATGATGAAGTTCCAATCAACTCGAGAACTGGGAGTCGCTCCGGGAAGAGGCCGACGACTGATTGTACCACAGGTGGTTGATGAAATCGCTGTTGCTATGGCAGACAACGCTGCGCGCAACTCCCAATCGTCAGGAAGTGCGCGTGCTGTGTCACGACAATTGATCATTCCATGGTCCACTGTACGGAAGGTGCTTCAAACCGGTCTCAAAAGGTATCCGTACAAGATCCATATCGTACAGCAGCTGGCATCGCGGAACATAACATCGACGTGTTGACTTTGCTCTCCACTTTCTCACAAGGACTGGAGTTAAAGAGGGCTGGCCTTGACTATCCTGTGAACAGCCGAAGCTCATTTTTCTCTGACGGGTGAGGCGAAAGCACGGAACTGGCGAGTGTGGCGATCTTCACCTCCAATCACTGTGTATGGTGAACGTGTCACCGTATGGTGTGGCTTCACGGCCATGTTCATCATTGGCCCATTCTTTTTTGAACAGGTTGGCGCTCAAGGACCAAATGCGTGTAATGTGACTGTCCGGCGTTACTGCGATACGAATCGTCAGTATGTCATACCCGACCTACAGGAGAGTGACACATTGAATTCAATAGTTTTCATGGGGCCCCACCGCACATGGCTCGTGAAGTTCAGCTGCTTTTCCGAAACACATTTGGAACCGATCGAATTATCAGTCGATCGTTTCCAAATGCTTGGGCGGCTCGACCACCTGATCCCCCTCCGTGTCGTTTCTGGTTGTGGGGCAACCTGAAGGACAGGGTTTACCAGGAGAACATTCACACATGTGCTGATCTGAAGCGCACCATATCAAGAGAGGCAACCAGCATACCTACGGGCACGCTTCGTTCTGCTGTGCAGAATGTAACCCTGAGCTTTCAGACTCTTCTGGACAGTGACGACCGCCATATCAAGTCCCTTTTGTAGCAGTAATGGTAACGGTGTGTAATGGGATGATGTACCGTAGCAGCACATTAAATTGAAGTGATTCTGCGTTGAACATGTGACACGTCAGCCTCAGTTGCAAATAGAAACCAACCTTTACCCAGGTTTCAGCCAAAATAATTTGGCCTTCTTCAGAAGCGAATGACACCAAATTATTGCATGAAAAATTTTGTCATGTCAAGTCTCAGCAACTCTCTCGGCCTATCGACCCCGTCCGCGCAGTGGAGCCTACTGTTTCTCTTGAGCCCAAGTAATGTAGATTTATGACTGATTACTACGGTGCTACAATTTTATACTTGGCATGCAATAGTTTAGTGTCACTGGCTTCTGAAGAAGGCCAAATTGTTTTAGGTGAAACCTAGGTAAAGATTCTTTTCTATTTGGAACTGAGGCTGACGTGTTACATGTTCAATTATCACAGTTGCTGACAGGGCTGCACAGTGTTAAAAATTCTTCATTCTGCATTATTTCTCTTCCCCATGTCCTTGAGATTAATGCTGCCGAGCTTGGTACTCGTACGGTAATTAGTTTCCGTGTTGTTGTTGTTGTGGTCTTCAGTCCTGAGACTGGTTTGATGCAGCTCTCCATGCTACTCTATCCTGTGCAAGCTTCTTCATCTCCCAGTACCTACTGCAACCTACATCCTTCTGAATCTGCTTAGTGTATTCATCTCTTGGTCTCCCGCTACAATTTCTACCCTCCACACTGCCCTCCAATACTAAATTGGTGATCCTTTGATGCCTGAGAACTTGTCCTACCATTCGATCGCTTCTTCTAGTCAAGTTGTGCCACAAACTTCTCTTCTCCCGTATTATAACATGTTAAACAAGGAAAGTTTAATTATAAGCACCCGGTACCTCAGAATTCCACAGTTGTAGGCTCGTTACAAGCCACACGTCGTAGTGAGTGAAGAATTTTGGTAGAGCTCTTTTATTTAGCTGCGAATGATAAGATGGTAAGAATATAAATCCTTGGCAAATGAAGAATGGCACCTAAGGTTCTTTCGCCAGCTGTCACTACTTGTTTCTGTATTCGTATCGTCAGCGGATGAGAAGAAGCTGTCCAGCTGGTGAGGCAGTCTGGAGTGCCGGACAGGCGGTGAGAGCACCTGAGAGCCGCTTGTCTAAGCAGCAGCCTCTCAGACCTGGACAGCCAGCGGACCGCGCCCGCTTTCAGCAGGCGAGTCACGATCCTAACTGACATTTAGAGCGCCGCGGAGGCTGTCAGCTGGGTCTCCTCGGACCTTACAGCCAGGTGGGTCCGCTTCTTGCACGGCAGCCAGAGAGCTACACCGCTCCAGTCGTAACCACTTTGCACTTGAAACAATTCTCGCCGATAGCTTTTCTTCCAAAAGCTATTAGCGCCCGCGAACCGTCTGGTATTCTTCTGACGCGTGTTAACGTTGTTGATGTATAGAAAACAAGGTCCAAAGGGTTCAAATGGCTCTGAGCACTATGAGACTTAACTTCTGAGGTCATCAGTCCCCTAGAACGTAGAACTACTTGAACCTAACTAACCTAAGGACATTACACACATCCATGCCCGAGGCAGGATTCGAACCTGCGACCGTACTAGTCACGCGGTTCCAGACTGTAGCACCTAGAACCGCTCGCCTAGAACCGCTCGGCCGGCAGGAAACAAGGTTCCACCGCGTTTGAGTATGGGGAAGCCTGAGATCAGCTATATTTAAGTAGTGCTGTTTTGTCAAAAAATCGGGATAAATCAGAATACGACTCGTGTCCGAGGATTCCGTACAAACTTAATCATGTGCATTAACAGTTCGACCCGGGAATCGAGGATCACGACGATTTTTTCCTGTTATTGATATCGATGCTGACGAGATGATACTGAGAAAAATGGATCTTAACACACAGATAGACAAACAGTTGCATAACAAATGACAAAAAAATACTTTTTCGTATGATATAGTTACACATTAACAAATTTCGAATTTTCTCCCTTACTTGTAGCGTGAAACCTTGCTTCTTGCCGAATTCCCGATGCTAGGTCAACGGGAATTACCTTGTAGATTTCGCCGGCTGCTGTGGCCGAGCGGTTGTAGGCGCTACAGTCTGGAAACGCGAGACCGCTACGGTGGTAGGTTCGAATCCTGCCTCGAGCATAGACGTGTGATGTCCTTAGGTTAGTTAGGTTTAAGTAGTTCTCAGTTCTAGGGGACTGATGACATCAGAAATTAAGTCCCATAGTGCTCAGAGCCATTTTAACCATTTCTTGAACCTTGTAGATTTCGATGAGTGAGTTTGCCAGAATCAAAGTATGTGACATAAAAGGCTGTATCTTTTTATTGCATTAACTTAGAATCCTACATTTTAACACGATACATCTACCTGTTCCAGAGAAAAAGGGGTCTTAACAGGTGGACGGATAGACAAACAGTCGGTTAACAAAAATATTTTTTCCGCCTGATACAACTACAAATTACCAACTTTCGATTTTTTTTTCTTTAGTTGTGCTGCGAAACCTTGCTTCTTGTCACTTTTCATGATTCTAGGTCAACGGGAAGTACCCTATAGACTTTGATGAGTGAGTTTGTGAGCATCAAAATAAGTGAGATAAATAATCGTATCTTTTGATCTCATTGGCCTGGAAGCTTCAATTTTTCACATCGCCAAGGAATTGTAGACATAGATATGTGACATAAATTTCACCTTCATGCATCTACCTACTCCTGATGAAAAGAATTTTTAACAGTCTGACGGACAGACAGACAGACAGACAGACAGAAGATCAGCAAAGTAATACTGTAACGGTTCCGTTTCGAAGTAAGAAACCCTAAAAATGACGATATATGGAGAACAGTGGCTGTTATCTTAAACAGTACTTTTATAAAGTACGGCATCGACTGCTCACAAGTCGATTTTCCTTGGCTTTATCGAAAAATCATCGTTTCTAGTTTCTAATTTGCATATTCATGGTCAGACGATGTTTTTATCAAAGCACACACTACATTGGTTTAAAGATGAGTGCCCTTGAATGACCACCTGGAACATTTGAAGAATAGAAAACTCAAACTTTATAAGAGCTACATTTCACATTTGTGTCGAGAAACAGAAAATAACGCATCTCTTCTTGTACATAGCTGATTTGTATCCTAAAAACTGAGAAAGTATTGTGATACAATGCAAACACTGCAAAGAATAATGACACAAATTAGAAAGTAAACAAATTATTAAGAAAGTTCTAAGGGCCACACCAGGGAACTGACTGATTCTAAGCGCCAGTAAGAAAGAGTTTGCTTCAAGTACCAGTAATACAAGGGAAATACGTTTTGATGTGATAATACAAACACAGACTCCAAGAGCAATGTTTTACTAGTACAAGTGTAGGTAACAAAAACGTTTTCTATTTCTTTTCAATTTTTTTACACGAGAATAACAAAATTAAATTCAAGGAAATAATTTCTCAGTGCTGCCTTCTTACACAACTCCATTCTTCGGACTGGATGCTTCAATCTTCACTGTAGAACTCCCAGTGCGTTGAGAAACAATTGGCAACATCGTCAACAAGTCCTTCTGTTTTGTCACTGATAAACGTGGCTGAATTTTCAGATAAAGTACGAGTTGGCATATATCTGAATTTGTCTTTCTTCTTTTGAGTATATCGACATTTTTCCATTCGTCTGTTTCAGAGTAAGAATTTATAACTGCTATTTGAGGGGTGAATACGAGACAGAAATTACACGCCTGTGTTGACTGCATGGAATGGCTTAATAGCCATAGTTGACGCAATGATCTTGTGTAGGTCCTGCAAAACAAAGTCCTCCCTCACCTTTATTCGTTCCTCTATAATTGCAAACTCTCTGTCACAGCACAAAAAACAGTGCTCACTCGCCAAAAACTTGTGTGTCATCTCTTAAAGCCATCCCAGGCTAAGTGGAGGAGACCATGACGCATGGTGCTCGGAACTCCAGAACGAAGCACTGCTTAGCACAAATACCATGCGCCATGTAGTAGTGAATGACTGAAACATTTTATAAAAGATTTCCCACTTGAAACAAGTCTATGGACACGCAGAAAAGTACCGGCAACACAATAGCACAGAAAACACGTTTTGTGAAAAAATGGAAGAATGTTTGACATTTCAACGCTTCATTTGTTTCCACTGTCTTTCTCCAACGAATAAAGTTCGTGTCCCTCTTGAACTTTACACGTTCATTTACAGAGCTCTTCAATATTACTAGCGTTCACAGGGAAACAACACAAATTATCGACGTGGACCATGTGTTTTGATCGACGTGTGTGAAATTAAGAAAAAATATTATACAAGTAAGTCAGAACACATGGTGCGTCTCGATAATTTATGTTTTTACTCAACGAATCTGAATAAGAATGAAGCCAATATGAGTGAATGAGGAATCATTGTAAACGACAAGAATGTTATTGACTGGAAAAATATTTCGTGCGGTAAATTCTGTGCAAATTGCCTCTAAATTAAAGTAAAATATGTTGCGATTAAACGTGCAAATGGTCTTTCGATGAATCTGTAAATTCGAAACCGGTAACGGTGATTTTTCAATAAACTAAATCCAAACTAAATTAGGGTGCAGAGCATGGAAATATGTAGCTAAACTAAATCACCTCAAGATGGCACAATCTCGAAACCAGTCGCGCATTAAATAAAATCGTCTGTTGTGAGTGGTATCGGTTATTGTTTTACACCCTATAACGAAGCAGTCACGGAATTCAACTGCATCCATTGTAGATGGAATTCATTATACCACACTGTTGTGTCTGGTTCCTGCTGTACCTTAAAACATTCTATGTAATTAAGCAGTGTTGTGTGCGTAAGTTGATGCAAAAGTGTTTTTTACGATACTGCAGTGCATGTGTTGCGCCGGTGTGGCCGAGCGGTTCTAGGAGCTTCAGTCTGGAACTGCGTGACCGCTATGGTCGCAGGTTCGAATCCTGCCTCGGGCATGGATGTGTGTGATGTCCTTAGGTTAGTTAGGTTTAAATAGTTCTAAGTTCTAGGGAACTGATGATCTCAGATGTTAAGTCCAATAGTGCTCAGAGCTATTTTTCTTAAGACTGCGTCCATGTGCGAAGGAACATGGCATCGTTCCTTTTAAAAACACAATCATTGCAATATCGTAAACAGCGACTTTCCATTAAAATTGCCTCTCCTGTACGGGAATTATATAATGTATTGTGCGAGCATAGATTGTCACACCGGAACAATTACAAATGGGAGTTTAGATCTGGCCAAGAGTTGCCCACGGGAAGCCAAAGCGGTTAAGGCGACAGCTGACGTAGAGCGAAAAATCCATGTCCGAGTTGCGGTCCGACACAGATTTTCACTGTCGTCGTTCCCTTGTGCAGCTGATCGTTGTTCATATTCAAAATAGCAAATGCATTTCATACGTGTTTCTATTGTGTAGCTGCAGGGGTGGTGGTGCATCCACAACAATTAGTTCCTATTCCAATGTTGTGACCCATTTTCGTGTGTGCACTTTCGCCGGCCGCAGTACATGAGACGCTAATGCTAATGTGGTGGCGCACAGTTCAGAGATAATCGACCTCAAACTTTGACAATCATTATTTGACATATAAGGGAAGGAGAAGTGGTAGCATGAAGTTTCTAGTAAACAGAAAACGGACAAATGTCACAAGCCCATGCTTCTCCGCGATGTCTTACATAGACAGGGAATATGCCATAGATGGTGAGCTGCCCGTCGGATAGGCTGGTCAAGCTGGCTTTTTGCTAATCGAGAAGAGTACCCCAGTGCCATCTTTGTCGCTTCTCCTCGGTGAATGTGCTCACCGGTATCTTTAACATAACAGAGAACAGTCCAGCATGAATAAGAGTGCAGCTTGGTGTCAAACAAGTCGGGCGAACATGTCGCAACCCAGCCAATGCAGTATCCAGTTGTCGAGGTGGCGGGATTAATATTGGGTTTGTGCATAATTTCGTTGCGTTTTTCCATAAGTTTAATAAACACAACGAAGACTTTAGTCATCAAAAATATATTCTCCTTCACTATTTACAGTAGTCTGCCAACTCTGGGGTAACTTTTCGATTCCGCTGTAGAAATCACGTGGTTTTGAGGCGAAGAACTCACCGAGCCACGTTGGCAGTTTATTTTCATACGGAAAGGTACACTACTGGCCATGCTACACCAAGAAGAAATGCACATGATAAACGGGTATTCATTGGACATATATATTATACTAGAACTGACATGTCGTTACATTTTCAAGCGATTTGGGTGCATAGATCCTGAGAATCAGTACCTAGGACAACCACCTCTGGCCGTAATAACGGCCTTGATACGCCTGGGCATTGAGTCAAACAGAGCTTGGATAGCATGTACAGGTACAGTTGCCCATGCAGCTTCAACACGATACCACAGTTCATCAAGAGCAGTGACTGGCGTATTGTGACGAGCCAGTTGCTCAGCCACCATTGACCACACAATTGGTGAGAGAGCTGGAGAATGTGCTGGCCATGGCAGCAGTCGAACATTTTCTGTATCCAGAAAGGCCCGTATAGGACCTGCAACATGCGGTCGTGCATTATCCTGCTGAAATGTAGGGTTCGCAGGGATCGAATGAAGGGTAGAGCCACGGGTCGTAACACATATGAAATGTAACGTCCACTGTTCAAAGTGCCGTCAATGCGAAGAAGAGGTGACCGAGACGTGTAACCAATGGCACCCCATACCATCAAGCCGAGTGATACGCCAGTATGGCGATGACGAATACACGTTTCCAATGTGCGTTCACCGCGATGCCGCCAAACACTGATGCGACCATCATGATGCTGTAAACAGAATTCATCCGAAAAAATGTGACGTTTTGCCATTCGTGCACCCAGGTTCGTCGTTGAGTACACCATCTCAGGCGCTCATGTCTGTGATGCTGCGTCAAGGGTAACCGCAGCCACGGTCTCCGAGCTGATAGTCCATGCTGCTGCAAACGTCGTCGAACTGTTCGTGCAGATGGTTGTTGTCTTGCAAACGTTGTCCAACGAGGATACAAATTTGCTACATTTTGTAGAAGTACAAATACTATTATGTGGTAACATTACCGGCTCTAAATGCGAGTAACTGATTATAAAATAATTTGCAATAAAGACTTTTCTTAAGGAATGCAAAATGTCGGTTCACAGGATTCTCTAAATGTCTCTGTGATATTCTGTTATGATGTTGTCCTCAGGTGAAACAAAACGAAGCCTGATGTAAAAATCGCTGGAAGACACATTTGGCTCACCTGGTGTCGTCGTCGCTGTGTTGGATAGTCTCTGCTGGTCTCTCATGTCGGCAAGCTGCAACTGTTTTGGCGATCGCTGGGTCAGGGTCAGATGGTGGTTGCTAGCTTTTCCATGGAAAAATTAACTAACAAAATGGAAAATGAAAGTTACCCTGCGACTCCGACACGTCGTCTCATGGCAGAATGCATGCTGTAAAATTTTGAAACCGTTTCCAAATAGGAGACTGTATCAGAATGTGTCTGGTTAAATATTGTAGGCACAGATTTTGCACTCTCAACAATGACGAGTGCATGACTATATGTTTAAATGGCAGATCGCCACATATTAGCATTCGCTGTTTAAATAAAACACGCTTTTTCCTCACATTGAGTTTTCTTTCGTAATCGGATCACATTTCAATACACAAAACAGCAGTCAGTTTCCAGTCGTAACAGAGCCCATAAAAAGGGCAGAACTCACAAGCTCTCTCTGTCCAAATCAACACGGAAAGTAGCTCGGTACATTACCAGGAGGGAGCACGATTAACTTAATTTCATTCATCATAACAGATGTTTTGGGAAAGCTTACAACTATGTCATTGATGATTTAAATAATGAAAACTGCACCAGCTACTTATTTTTTGCTGCTTAGCACAACGCGTTTCGTGAATTTATTCTCATTTTCATGTGCATTTGTGGATCTGTTTACATCACTAAACACATTAATGCAAACAAATGCACGAATGCACTTGAAAACAAGAATAAAATCTCGAAACGCGTTGCGCTAAGCAGCAAAAATAATCAACTGGTACAGAGCACGATACTTTTGGGTTCTCCTTATTAGAATGATTCTGGTTTTATGCACCTCTATGTATTGTTAGCTTGTGCCTCCCAGCTCCTTCAGTGCCGGTTCTTGAAAAATCCTCTCTCTTGTAATTCTTGACTCTTCTTTTTCTTCTTTCTTCCAAATTTTCACCCTTCTGCGTCGAGTTTCAGAATTAGTTTTCGATATGTTATTACGAACAGTTAATATATAATTTATTACTATCCAAGGACATGTAATTTGTATCTCCCGTTTTAGCTTTTGAGATTATAGGCTGTAATTATTAAGAATATTTAAACACGTATGTAAATATAATGAAGACATAGTTTTCTATTCAGTTCTGAGTTCTTCTTCTCTCCTCATGGTAATATTGCATTTCCTTTTGAGCATACTGTCTACGTAAGCTTCGTCAACTTTTTCCCTTTCAGTCGCAATGAAAGCTATTGTGTTCATTAACTAACTCTGCGTACGCGTCCTTCCTTCCATCTACATCCGAGTGCCGACCAAGACTGACTCCTTTTACCTGTTACTTCTGCACTTCCAATTGTTTTTCATAGATTAAACGTTCCCTTCTGGACCAAGGCTTCAGAATACACAGAAGTTACGTACAGGATGTTCGGGAATTCCCGTTGCGAACTTCTAGGACTTGTAGAGGGGAGTGAGTACATAATATTTTGAATAGGAACCCATGTCCGGAAACTTTCAAGTCAGATGTTTAATCCATCTACTTCTGCTTTAGGAGCTGAATTAGGTGTGACACAGTAGAATTATCAGGTAACATTTCGAATGGAAACGTAACGAAGCATCCATTTATCACTCAAGCACATTTTTTTCTATTAACACTTAAGCATTATGTGTTAATGCTGTTCCAAAACAAAAATTAAACCAGCACACTGTACCTACAGAACAATAGTGATACATTACAACAGCGGCTCGATGTGGTGACCACCAACATTGTTACAGACGTGCTGCCTACATTCCATCATAGCTGGTGTGCCGTCATTTTCTAGTGCAGCAGTCAGAACTCGTGCCAGCAGATCTTCCTCTGTTTCTACAGGAATCTCGTAACATAACTTTGCATACAACCCCACAACAAGCAGTCCATATCCGGCGATCGCGGCGGCCATGCGTTTGAACTAGCCTACCTTGGTTTGTCGTACTTTCACCGTATCGTCTATTGAGATTTCTCCGACCAGCCTGTGAAGAAGTGAGGTGGTGCACCATCACTCTGGAACCACATTCCCTGACGGACATTCAGTGGAATAAAATGACGGTCTGACGTAGTACACGTCATCTATCCTACATACATGTGCGTGAACGAAGCAGCAACCCAGAACTTTTGTCTTAAGATTATATTTCTTTCCTAGTTGATGTGAACTGTTTTTATTAACAGTTTTTTGGTAAAGTGTTTATAGCTACAAGCAAGTAACATACGAGGGCAGTTCAATAAGTAATGCAACACATTTTTTTCTGAATCAGGGGTTGTTTTATTCAGCATTGAAATACACCAGGTTATTCCCCAATCTTTTAGCTACACAACACTATTTTTCAACGTAATCTCCATTCAATGCTACGGCCTTACGCCACCTTGAAATGGGGGCCTGTATGCCTGCACGGTACCATTCCACTGGTCGATGTCGGAGCCAACGTCGTACTGCATCAATAACTTCTTCATCATCCACGTAGTGCCTCCCACGGATTGCGTCCTTCATTGGGCCAAACATATGGAAATCCGACGGTGCGAGATCGGGGCTGTAGGGTGCATGAGGAAGAACAGTCCACTGAAGTTTTGTGAGCTCCTCTCGGGTGCGAAGACTTGTGTGACGTCTTGCGTTGTCATGAAGAAGGAGAAGTTCGTTCAGATTTTTGTGCCTACGAACACGCTGAAGTGGTTTCTTCAATTTCTGAAGAGTAGCACAATACACTTCAGAGTTGATCGTTTGACCATGGGGAAGGACATCGAACAGAATAACCCCTTCAGCGTCCCAGAAGACTGTAACCATGACTTTACCGGCTGAGGGTATGGCTTTAAACTTTTTCTTGGTAGGGGAGTGGGTATGGTGCCACTCCATTGATTGCCGTTTTGTTTCAGGTTCGAAGTGATGAGCCCATGTTTCATCGCCTGTAACAATCTTTGACAAGAAATTGTCACCCTCAGCCACATGACGAGCAAACAATTCCGCACAGATGGTTCTCCTTTGCTCTTTGTGGTGTTCGGTTAGACAACGAGGGACCCAGCGGTAACAAACCTTTGAATATCCCAACTGGTGAACAATTGTGACAGCACTACCAACAGAGATGTCAAGTTGAGCACTGAGTTGTTTGATGGTGATCCGTCGATCATCTCGAACGAGTGTGTTCGCACGCTCCGCCATTGCAGGAGTCACAGATGTGCACGGCCGGCCCGCACGCGGGAGATCAGACAGTCTTGCTTGACCTTGCGGCGATGATGACACACGCTTTGCCCAACGACTCACCGTGCTTTTGTCCACTGCCAGATCACCGTAGACATTCTGCAAGCGCCTATGAATATCTGAGATGCCCTGGTTTTCCGCCAAAAGAAACTCGATCACTCCCCGTTGTTTGCAACGCACATCCGTTACAGACGCCATTTTAACAGCTCCGTACAGCGCTGCCATCTGTCGGAACTCAATGAAACTATACGAGACGAAGCAGGAATGTTTGAAAATATTCCACAAGAAATTTCCGGTTTTTTCAACCAAAATTGGCCGAAAAAAAATGTGTTGCATTACTTATTGAACTGCCCTCGTACATGTTTTACAGCTTCAGTAGAACAGTCAAAACTTATTAAGTCCTTTCTTAGATAATTTATTTGCTGTGCAGATGGGGATTTTTCTTGATGTGTTGATTAAATCAAATTTCTCGTGATACAGAGGGCGTTTTGTGAAAGTCTTGGTATCTTCTTCCGAGGGGAACCCGGATGACGCCACTCCATGGACTGGGTTTTACTCTTATGTTCGGACAAAAACAACCATGTATCATCCTGGTTAATGACACCGTCAAAACACTGTTTCCACTCTTCAGATCCTCGCACACAGTCCGCCTAATCGTTTTCATTTCTCTTGCCAATAATCTAGGCACCCAATGTGCACAGATTTTTCTGTACCCTAATGACTGTACCAGTGATACCACACTACCTAATGACCGTCATTTCAGCAGTGTACCGTGTCGTCACAAATCTGTCATTTTGGGTGATTTAATCAGTGGTCTCCTTATTCACATCATTCACTGCCGTCGATGGTCTACCGCATCGTGGATTGTCCAGTAGAGAGAAATCACGTTCTTTAAATCTCTGCAACCACCGCTGGATACTGCTGCGATCCACTGTGTCCTCCCCATAAGCAAGGAGCAACTTCCTGTGAATCGATGTGCCAGAGTCATCGCCGGTCTTGAAGAGGAACTCCATCACCGACCGTTGTCGCAACCTGACATCTACTTCACGGTCCATTATGGCTTACCTATAAGTAAAAGATGTACCAACTTTAGCTATATGCCCCAAGTATGTACATAAAAAAATTTCATTCTCGTACTGCAAAAAATAAAAAACTTAGAGACTACTGTGCAAAACTTTTTGGACGCCCTTTGTACAAAACGCAACAGTTTTATTGTTTGTTTACTTGGTTTACAGTGCTCTGTTATGCACTACTCACAGTTATTCAAATGTCTGAAGAGCTTGAAGTATTTGAAGAAATCACTCCATATCCACATTTCAGCACTAAGCAGTGTGTACAACGAATCAGCTGCCATTTCAGTCAGATGATGTGAGTAGTTATGCGAGTTTACGACTGGTTTATACGTAATAAGAAGAAAATTACTGTAACGCATTCTGTCGTTACACAACCTATCGACATACTTGCTTGAGTACAATTCTTTTTGCATCTTTTGTACCGAGTAATATCAGTACTGTGTCACCCAGTACCAGGAAGAACTGGTATCAGAGAGATGTGAACAGTCCCTATACACTGGAGCAACAGTTTTATAATGAATAAGTCTCCGATTTCAAATGAACTCTGCTTTGAAGTCATTTGGGTTGATTAGCATATTTACTTCCCTTTTCGTTCCTTAGTATACCGAATATATCCGATACTGCCGAGGTTACGAAGAATCGAGTCATTCACTTCACGTAAAACAGATAAAATTTCGCCGCTAGTCGTAAATGGTAACGTATTTCCAGTTATTGCCGCTACAGTCAGCTAGAACCAGTTCGGCAATCGAGTACTGATCAGCTTTTAGTGTTCCAGGTGATCAATTCTCGCAACTAATTAGCTGGTACCGCTGAGATATGTGAGAGATAAGGAATTAATTTCTGAATTTATGCGGGGCCGGTTACAGAAATCACTTTTATCGGAGTTTTCTCGGCATTTAAGAGCTGGAGTTCGTCTTCGCTTTTAAAACGTCAATTCTGACACAATATCTTATAGTCTTACAGGTATATTTCCTTAATAAAGTACCTTATTTGATAATTAGTCTATGATTGCTCTCTTGCTACTGATGCACTTAAACTTAGCAGCGTGACTTTGAGTTTTTAACTACAGGACTGAGCGGAATTTATATGGTGTGGTGCTTAACGTTTCCACCTAAATTAAATTAACATTCTTTACAGATATTTGTAATTTGTTTTCACCTGGACTAACAATGGCAAGGGACTCATGAAAGAAAGTAATAATGCAAGATCTTCGATGGCACCACTACACCGCCGCTGCAACGAAGAGCACCAAAAATCGTATTACTGCTTAAATTAAATGACATTTTTAACGTGAAAATCCGTCTGAGGATGAACTTTATGAAGTAGCTTACCGAAGCAGTCAATTGCGACACGTAAGACCTACCTAGTCTAACATAACCAAACAATTATATCATGTGGAATCTACAGGGTGTATCAAAAAGAATCATCCTATTTTTTTAAAAAAACATAACTATTATGTTATTTGAGATATGTGCGTGAACAACGTACTGTTCGAAAGAGCAAACTCTCGAGCCTTACACGATTCCCGCTAGGTAGTAGCACAGGCATCAGGAAGTGCAGGAATTTTTAAATCAAAGGATTATTGAACGATGGTTCTGCCGTGCTGGAACAAGTGGTTCAGCCTTACATTACTAGTCTCCAATGTCACCGGATCTGCCTGTATGTGATTATTTCTTGTGGAGGTTTACAAAAAAATTCAGTTTATGTGCCTCCGCTACCAACAACAATGAATGAATTGAGACATCGCACAACATCAGCTGTGGAGGCTGTAACTCAAGACACGGTCACTGCAGTGTGGAAACAATTTGAATACCGCGTTGACATGAGCCGTGTATCTCAAGGGAGCATACTGAACGCCTATGAAAAGGTATGAAAACAATCTTTTGGAGTTTGCCGTTCATCAGAAGACAAAATTCATTGCATATCTTTATTAGTTTCAGAAATATAGACGTGCCAAATCGAATGATTCTTTTCGATACACCATATATTTGCGAAGCATATACAGGGTGTAAATTTTAAGTTGACAAACTCGCATAACTCGAAGAATAAGCTTCACACGAAAAAATATGCATAGAAACCAAAGTTGGTTATTTTCGAGGAGGACATCTGCTGCTGCTAAAATTAGCCAGCCACCCCAGCCACTTGGTAAGAATCGTTTTTCTCAGGAACGGGTAAAGGTTTCTAGTTGAAATTTACGTCGCATGCTAAAAAGTGCATAACCTTCGCGGTGTGAAAAGTTTTAGTTTCTAAGTCAATGCAAGCAAAAGATAGGACTATTTACGTCACATATTTTGATGCTCACAAACTCACTCATCTAAGCCTACAGGGTACTTTCCATTGAGCTAGAGTCATGAAATTAGGCAAGAACTAGGGTTTTATACCACAAGCAAGGGAAAAATCCAAAAATTGTCAATTTGCAATTATATCACATGAAAAAATTCCCTTTTTATATTTGTTATCTAACTGTCTCTGTCCGTCTCTTAAGATGCCCTCTTCTCACGAATTACATCAGCAAATGCGAAGTCGACAAACTATTTGAAGTTGAAACGTCCCCTTTGAACAATTTATACTTGACTGTGCTTAAACTGACACACAATACTTTGTTAGCGCAACGCAATCTGACTTTCAAAATTTCCTACAAAAGAATGGCCCTGACTAACATTAAACTATACCTTTCACAAATCACTTACCTCACAAAAATCTTCGCTGCTCAAGCTGCTGCAATACAGCGAGCGCCACTACTGCCAGCTAAATAAAAGATTCAAACTATTGAAGGCACTAACTACTGATAGGGATAGTTAGCAAATGAAAGATATTAATAGAGAACAAACAATGTATTTACCTTGATATCATCATATATATAGCAGTTCATGACAAATTACAAAACTCCGCCATCTCTCTCCCCACATCCACCACTGCTGGCGGCTCACCTCCAACTGCGCAACGCTATGCACTGTTCACATCCAGCTGCGGCTGCCCAACACTACAATGGCAGACAACAATGCAAACTAGACACAGACTGCACACAGCACAGCCAGTGATTTTCACACAGAGGTGGCGTTACCAATAAGAAACCTAAACAGCCTACTTACATAGCCCCCATGCTCCCCACAAAAAATTTTACAAATTGTTTTGGGCAGTGCCCAATAATGATTTGATAAAATTTTTCATAATTACAATAACAAAGATATCAAATGCACACACTTATTGATACAATGTTGGTCAAAAGCTAAAATTTTCTCACAGTCTATAAAGACAGTCCTGATTCATCACAGTAAAATTGCAGTGTTTTTCTCAAAGTCTGAGCAGTAAAAGAAAATGCACACAGAAGTAGTGGTTTTCCATGCAGTTTTGAAGAAGTAGTGTTGTCCTTCCAACGAAAAGACAGTGCTGACTCTTGACATGCAGACAGGTAATGGGCCACACCAGAGCAAACCCACAGCAGTCAGTCGAAATTTTGAAGAGTATTGGTAGGTAGGTCATCACAGAGCAGACCCACTGTAGTCCTGGTAGAGATTACGGTATTGGTGGGCCACCAGAGGTGCAGACCCACTGCAGTCCTTGTAGAAATAATGGTATTGGTGGATCACCAAAGGTGTAGACCCACTGTAGTCCTTGTAGAGATGGCCAGCAGCCATCTGTTGTGACTGTGCAGGTACAGAATCACCATTGAAGAGTCTTGCAGATAATATAGCAAGTCCATAGACCACCACTTGTGTACTCACAAAGTTCTTTTCTAATTGTCCGTAGAACCAGCAATGCTGTTAACCAGTCCCTTGCTGAAGTAGTAACACACGTGCAAACACTATCAGTCCCTACTTCTCACATATTGTCCATATACTATGACCAACAGAAACGTGTGCAGTGAAATGGAACTTACAAGTTAATAATAAGATGAACTGGTGTCAATTATAATTTTATAACATGAGAATACAATTACAAAGGTACAAAATACATCATTAAAGAACATAACAATACAGATAACATTTGTAGTAAAATAGGCGTTACAAAAGAATAGAAATAGACATATACGTCAGTGTTACAGGAATTATGACATGAGTACATACATAAAAGATCAGAATAACTTTCGAAACATCAACTTCACACATGAGCATTAACACAAAACAGAATAAATAATGTCTAAACATCTTTACTAAGTAAATAACACATTATTAATGCCAATTGTATTTGAGGATAACAGTATTCCTCATCATAGTGAATGTAACTTAGTATTAGAAGAGAAAAAAGTTCTATGAAACAGTACACAGAGACAGGAAGAAAACAAATACACAAGGGTACACAAACATATAGTGGGATAACACAAAAGGGAAAGGACAGGGTTTGTTTTACTGCAGTATTTTGCATGGAGATCTCCCTTTGTTCATCATTATTCCCAAAAAGTCCTATCTAAGCCTGCTTTCTGTATTCTGTTCATATTTCTTTCAAAATAATTATTTCTGATTGTACAATACTCATTTGGGCCCAAATCTTTTTCATATAACTTCGCAATGCATTCTTTACCTATTCTCCATAGTCAGTTTCTTATATAGTCTACCCCCTCTTAAGCTAACTTATATCTACTGAGCTCAGATGCTAAACTAAGGGATGAGGCAATGCAGCAGCACATAAAACAATTAATATAAACAGCAATGAAAAAAATGGAAAATCGCAAAGCAAGCTACAGCAAATCTAAATTACCAAGCAATTCAACATTACAACTAATATGAGGCAATGTGCAGCAAACAAAAAAATAAATCTGGCTTAGCAGAGTAACACAATTTAAAGTTCAGTAGCACTATGCCTGGCAAACAGCAGCATATATCTGAACATGACATAGCTCAAGCAGAAAAAATAGTACACTAAAGATAACAATGCAGATAAGGGAAATGTATAATCACATCTTAATGTCTAAGTAATTAAAGTGGTGCACCACAACATTATTGTAAAAGAAATATTACCATGTACTTGAAAAGAATATTATGTATGCAGTTACTGTTACTAGTCCCTTCTTATTGTTCTTTCCTTTCCGAGTGCTCCTTTTTTGAAGAATGTGGATCACAAAATTATTATTTAATAGATCTGTTGACAGAAAGTGTTCACATTAGCAAATGCATTTAATTTTATTTTATGAAACCAATGCTGCAACACAGCTGGAAAACAGATGTCAAATGAAATAAGCAATTACGCAAACCAAAGCATAAAAACATCATTCAATAGCTATGTGGCATTTCGTAAGTCAGTAGCTCTCAACTCTCGTAGAAAGACACTTGTCATTATCAGATTTGCAGATGTAAGAATATTTCCCATCAATTCATAAGCATTTCAGTAAATATCATAAATTAAGAGCTCCACAGTGTAATCATATGTTTTCAAGTTCGACGGTGTCGTTTTTGCGATGCTTTCTACAAAGGAACGTCAATAGCGAGGATAATGGCCTCCCCCTTTTTTTTTTTTTCTACCTGTGCCCTGAAAGGCTAATGGCTTTTTTTCGGGCGGCTGTCGCCCAGGTGGGTGCCCGCGACGCATTACGTGCAGGTGGTCACTTAACTTTCTTACGGAAATATTTATGACAGCAGTTACCGCTACAGTGACAGTCTCATATAAAAATTTCACAGGTCGAGAATTAGCGTTGCAAATCTGTAGAAAGAAAATCCAATAAATATAAGTGTCCAAATAAAATATTCGTCAGCATTGTGATACAGTCACGCATTTACGCACATTTCATAACTCTTAAAGTACGATTCTTGGTTTCCAACATACTTCTTATTCCTCATATATGGTAGCATCATCTTATTGATCATAAACATATCTCAACAGCATAGTACACATCGTCGTCATAATAATAACATCATAACACCTCAGTCAAATCTCAAAAACGTCGTAGCTTTCTGCAATAATTTCAAAATCTAAAAAAAATTCTCTGCTCATTTCAATAGTGTCATCTACCTCAAACGTACTTTAAAATCATGCTCCCTTACCAAATACATCATTCAAAGCTCTCATAGTATCACAATGATTCCGAAAAATTATGAACAGTTTACAAAGTACAGACAAAATACAATTTCATAAGTGTGAAGTTACCCAACTGTGTATTGCGTAAACATGTGTCACTGATGTAGTAAAAAAAATGTTTATCTCTCAGTTAAATGATCAGATAGCTGTGTAATTTGTGTGTTAGAGAAATATGGTACCGATGTGTAAAGTTGTATAAGCAAATACCATATTAGCTAGGGTTCCTTGTGGTTGCCACACACATGGTACACAAAGTAAGCGTGTACCCCCCTGAGGATTAATGTAATTATACCCTCAGGTGTTACAGATTACAGCAATGGAATGAAATGTATCATGGAAAACTTTCTTTGTAATTCAAAAATCTTTAAAAATAAATATTTTAAGTATAAAATTAATCACTCAAATACGTGTACTGTAGCGCTAAATGTGTGTCTTGTTGCAACATAATCTGTGTGGAAGTGCCGTAGTTATCGTCCTCCGAAAGCTAAGTTCTGCAGAAGTCAATGTACTTACCTCATAATACACAAAAGTGAAATGCTTTGCGTATAAATGTCTTAGTTATTACGCTTATTGCCGTGATGAGGAAAGTACTGTGCTGTAACGTATTGTTGTGCTACGGAAAAGGCAGTCTCATTGTAGCTATACCACAAAAGTTACTACTAAAACCTGTTTTACTTTCCAGAATAAAACAGAAAACTGTGCAGATATAAAACAGAAACACTGCAAAAGCAACATTGTAAATTGTCACTCATTAGTAGCGTCGTTACAAAATCGTGTAGCTGTCACATAAACTAACCACTGTGCCATCTGGTATCTCACTGAAAGTACTTTAAATCCAGAATGTATTTTCAAGTAAACCAAAATGTTGCATTAAAATCTCACTAGCAGTACTGGTAAATGTTCTAAGTATGTGAGCCTTATAGTCGTTGCGTAAACGTGCAACTAACAAGCAAGAATGTACAAATACAATAACACTGTGTCGTCTGTTCACAATAACAATCCATTCGTAATTTCTGTTTAAATAAGTTCTCTTGGTTCTTGACTGGATATTTAACTTCAAACATTGTTGTATGTTAACAGATTCTTAAGTCTGTCAAAGCATACTAGAAATGTGAAGTGAAAAGTTTTATGGCAAAGACAAAGTTAAAAAGCAGATTATCTTACAATAAACGGTTTTACATGAGAAGTGTGGTGCAATCATTTACTCTTCATAGTACTCAGAGTTTCAGCTTGAATGCAATTGTCATGCGGTATACGTCGGTAAAGAATGCTAAAATTTTTCTCAAGGCTAGCGTCTTATGTTATTTTTCTCGGAGCGAGCGGGCGCACGCGGCTGCCTGCTGTGCAAGTCATTGTTTGTCTCTTTGTTGGCGCGCGCCGTTATTGGGATTAGGAGACCTAACTTCTACAAATTCACTCTGTCGAGAAGGCCCTGCTCTGTTTGAATCACGCCAGTTCTGATGCAATTCAGGTCTGTCGTTACGATCATATCGTCTGTCGTCATGTCGGTAGTTCCTGTAGTTTCTTTCTTGTCGGTTAAGTGGTGGAGAATTTCTCCCTGAATCGTAACTGCGCGCTGGACCGTTGCGTCTAAAGTTATTCTGTCTCCCTTGATAATAATTACTTTGGTTCCCAAATTGTCTGTTTCTCTGATTGTCTCTGTGATAGTCACTACCGCAGAGAGGTGATCTTTCCCTGTAATTATTACTACTCTGCCAACGATTGTCATACGGGTGGTGTCTGTTTTGGTCACGATTTGTGTGGTGAGAATAGCCTTGTCGTGTCAAGTTATTACTTCTTTCATCGCGGAATTGCGACGGATGTGACCTGTAATTGTTGTGTTCCTGGTTTCGCGTTCCGCGATTGTCAGTGTCAATTTCTAATTCTTGTAAGAGTCCCTGAAATGCTTCAATGTCGTCTTTGCAACGTCCTGCCAAAATAATATGTCGTAAATGTTCAGGCAGTTTGATTAAGCAAATGCGGATGAGTTCTGAGGGGCTGTATGGGTTTGAAAGATACTGATTCTTATGCAACATGTCTTCAAAATATTTCATAAGACTGGAAAATTCAGATTGTTCGAAACGTTTCATCATTATGATGCTATGTTTTACTCGGTCTTGTGTGGCTTGAGACCAATATGCTGAGAGGAAGGCATGGTAAAACTCTCCTTCACTGTGGCAATCGTGAATTACCGATCGCATTCTTACAGCTGGTTCATTCACCAAGTAGCCACACATAAATTCTAATCTGTGTTCTAACGACCAGTTGGGAGGAAAACAATGAGAGAATTGATGGAGCCATGCTTGTGGATGAATGTCATTGCCAGAATTCTTAAATGTTTTGAATTTACGTGTAGTAATGAACAGCTTATAGTCAAAATCATCATGTTGGCGAGTCGCATATCAGTCATTGTTAGGTTGTGTCGGCCGTTCCATCTCAAAATTCGGTGCACATTGCCAATTTCTTTCATAACTTCCGAAATGCCCTGTGTTATTATTTTGTGGCTGTTCCGTATTTCTGTGTCCCTCTTCCCGTATTGGGGCGCGAGTATCCTCTGAAACACGTAATTCTTGTATTACCTGTGTCAGCTGATCTTGTACTTCCCGGATTTCTCTTTTGTACTGTGTATTGATTTGATTTTGATTCTGCTTGAATTTTCTAATTTGTTCATACTCTTCTGTGTCAGTGAAGGCTACAGGTCTTGTGTCATTCAGATCATCATCTACCTTTGTAGATAAGTTAGTGACCTGATCCGAAAGTTCGGCTACTTTCTCCGATAGTGAACACATTTCCTCAGTGTGTTTTTCTGAACCAAGTTTCAGAGTGTCCATTTGTGTTGAAATCGAATCTACTGTGTCCTTTAAGTTTTCCTGAGTTTTTGCAAGTTGCGTAACCGAATCGGTAGATGCAACTGAGTCAATTTTAGCCCACAAGGTCTCATGATTTTCATGAACAATGGTTTGCAGTTCTTTTATGGCTGCTTCGTGATTCTGTAATGCATTTTCATGCCGCGAAAAAATAGGTTGAAAATGCTCACAAATTTGTGTTTTTACGTCATTACAGACTTTTTGACATTTCGATTGAATGTTATGTAACTCACTAGTTAAATCTTCACGTGTTTGTTCAAGTGTGGTGTCTAACTTTTGAAGATTTTGTCCCATTGTGTCTAACGGTTGCTGTGTTTGTCTCTGGTGTTGTTCCATTGCGTCTAACTTTTTAAGATTTTGTTCCACTGTGTCTAACTTTTTAAGATTTTGTCCCATTTGTCTCTGATTTTGTTCCATTTGTTGCATTAATTGCAATAATAATGTATTAGTGTCTGGAATCTGTTTCTCTACGCTTTTCGGCAGTTCATTTGCACCGGCAACATTCACATTTTGACAAGCAGAAAATGTGTCTTGACTTATTTGAGAAAACGGTGATGACTCAAAACCTGAATCTACAGTATTTGCGAAATTGTGTCCTGTCATTTCGGATTCCTGAGCCGAGCTGTTGCCGACCGATCGATCGATAATGCTTCCCTGTTCACTAGCTGTTTCACTGTCTACACCACTGTTTGCACCCCGCTCCATTTCCCTATGCACAATTACCAAATTACTACTTTGAACGTCTGTTAATTCATTACACAGTGGTACTGATAAGCTACGCTCGTCGTCACTATTATTTCTCAGTTTACTTTGGAGCCTAGTGTTACGTTTTTCACACGCCATTATTGTCACAATATTTCACACGATAACACAGAAAAACACAATTTGAAAATCAAAAATAAGAGAACACATTAACATAGCACTGAAAATAATATCTAGTTAATTGCAGCTGCGAAATACTTGGTGCAAATCTACATGCATGCCACAACTGTTTTACTGTACAACAATGAAAGACTGCAACTACAAAGGAGATTTTCTCTACAATTACGCGCTAGCAATAAACAATAGCTACACTAATTACACAAACTACAAGAAAAAATCAGAAGATTCCAGTGAGGTATCCTCGGCTAAGGGTCGACATATGTAACGTCCCCTTTGAACAATTTATACTTGACTGTGCTTAAACTGACACACAATATTTTGTTAGCGCAACGCAATCTGACTTTCAAAATTCCCTACAAAAGAATGGCCCTGACTAACATTAAACTATACCTTTCACAAATCACTTACCTCACAAAAATCTTCGCTGCTCAAGCTACTGCAATACAGCGAGCGCCACTACTGCCAGCTAAATAAAAGATTCAAACTATGGAAGGCACTAACTACTGATAGGGATAGTTAGCAAATGAAAGATATTAATAGAGAACAAACAATGTATTTACCTTGATATCATCATATATATATATAGCAGTTCATGACAAATTACAAAACTCCGCCATCTCTCTCCCCACATCCACCACTGCTGGCGGCTCACCTCCAACTGCGCAACGCTACGCGCTGTTCACATCCAGCTGCCGCTGCCCAACACTACAATGGCAGACAACAATGCAAACTAGACGCAGACTGCACACAGCACAGCCAGTGATTTTCACACAGAGGTGGCGTTACCAATAAGAAACCTAAACAGCCTACTTACAAAGTTAAAATTAATACATTTTCGAAAGTCTTGGAAATCCAAGGGCCGATATCCTCCCAGTATCGGTATCGATAACACAGAAAAATTGCCGAGATTCCTGGATGGATGAACTATTTGCATACATAACTACCTGCACCCGGACATCCCCTGCCGTGGCTCAGTCTGATTAAATGGAAAAGAAAGAAAAGAGAAATCACACTCTTATAATATGTATGGGAACTGGGGATCCCCTTCCCTACTCTGTTCATTTCTTCCACCCCTTTCTCTGTGCATCTCCTCCTCCTTTCCCCTCTCTTCATCAATCACCTCCTTCCCCGCTCTCTGTCCATCTTCTCGTCCCACTTGCCCATCTCCTGCTACGCCCTTTCTCTCCACCTCTCGCAGTCCATCACCTCCTCCCCCTTTCCTGGCCATCGTCTACTCCCTCAATCCCATTGACTCCATCTCCTGTTGCCCCCTCTCTGTTCTTCTCCTCCTTTCCGTTTTCTATGTCCATTTCCTCGCACCCCTCTGTCCATCTCCCATCCCCCCCCCCCCCCTCGCCACACTGACCTAGCGCCTGTTTTTTTTCTACTGGAAAAATCATAAACCAAAAAGTGATAAATATAACATCCCTGTTCGCTAACAATGTTTCACTATTGTACACACATCAAAAAAGTTTTGCAACACCTCGGTTCCGTGAGTTCCGGAACCATTACGGAAAATATGAATAGAGATCAACATAAATATCGCGTCCGCCCTTTTTATTGCTCATCAAAACCACACACTTCATGTTGTACCACCATACAGCGAAACCTTCAGAGGTCGTGGCCCAGATTGTTGCACACACCGGTACGTTAATACCCAGTAGCACTTCTCTTGCATTGACCCATGCCTACATTCGTCGTGGTATACTATCCACAAGTTCATCAAGGCACTGTTGGTCCAGATTGTCCCACTCCGCAACGGCCATTCGGCGTAGATACCCGAGAGTGGTTAGTGGGCCACGTGATCCATAAACATACCTTTTCGATCTATCCCAGGCACGTTCGACAGCGTTCATGTCTGGAGAACATACTGGCCACTCTAGTCGAGCGATGTCGTTATCCTGTAAGAAGTCATTCACAAGATGTGCACATTGGAGGCGGGAATGGTCGTCCATGAAGACGAATGCACGCCAATATGCTGCCGATATGGTTGCACTATCGGTCGGAGGATGGCATTCACGTATCGTACAGGCGTTACGGCGCCTTCCTTGACCACCAGCGGCGTACGTCGGCCCCACATAATGCCACCCCAAAACAGCAGGGAATCTTCACCTTACTGCACTCGCTGGACATTGTGTCTAAGGCGTTCGGCCTGACCGTGTTGCCTCCAAAAACGTCTCCGACGATTGTCTGGTTGAAAGCATATGCCGGCCGGGGTGGCAAAGCGGTTAAAGGCGCTACAGTCTGGAACCGCACGACCGCTACGGTCGCAGGTTCGAATCCTGCTTCGGGCATGGATGTGTGTGATGTCCTTAGGTTAGTTAGGTTTAAGTAGTTATAACTTCTAGGGGACTGATGACCTTAGAAGTTAAGTCCCATAGTGCTCAGAGCCATTTGAACCATTTTTTGAAGGCATATGCGACACTCATCGGTGAAGAGAACGTGATGCTAATCCTGAGCGATCCATTCGGCATTTTGTTGAGCTCATCTGTACCGCACTGCACTGTGTCGTGGTTGCAAAGATGGACCTCGCCATGGGCGTCGGGAGTGAAGTTGCGCATCATGCAGCCTATTGCGCACAGTTTCAGCCGTAACACGACGTCCTGTGGCTGCACGTAAAGCATTACTCAACATGGCGGCGTTACTTTCAGGGTTCCTCCGAGCCATAATCCGTAGGTAGCGGTCATCCACTACTGTAATAGTCCTTGGGCGGCCTCGGCGAGGCATGTCATCGACAGTTCCTGTCAGTCTGCATCTCCATGTCCGAACAACATCGCTCCGAGACGTCTGGACACTTCCCTTGTTGAGAGCCCTTCCTGGCGCAAACTAACAATGTGGACGCGATCGAACCGATGGTTGAACTACAGACAACACTAGCCTTGTACCTGCTTCCTGGTGGAATGACAGGAACTGATTGGCTGCCGGACCACCTCCGTTTAATAGGCGCTGATCATGTA
Source organism: Schistocerca americana (assembly GCF_021461395.2). Taxonomy (NCBI): domain Eukaryota; kingdom Metazoa; phylum Arthropoda; class Insecta; order Orthoptera; family Acrididae; genus Schistocerca; species Schistocerca americana. Next base: position 37,160,622 of record NC_060124.1, read on the forward strand.
TGATTGTTTACATCTTTGGGCGGGCTTAGTGACATCTCCGAACAGTCATAGGGACTGTGTCAGCGATACAGTATGCACAGTCGACGTCTGAACTTCTGGTAACCGGGTTGATGAATAACTTTTTTGATGTGTGTATGATTTGTTTATATACTTATATATTAAAAACTGTATAGTGTATATGTTTCTAATCGTTTATATATTTATGTGTTCAAATGTGAGTAAATCGGAAAGGACATTTTGAGACTATTAAAATATACGTATATTAAAGAATTAGGCACGTGAAACACGTCCATATTAGAATTCAAGAATGTGTCTAAATTTGAAAGCAATCGGTCAAGAACTTTCTGAAATCAACGCTTTTGAAGAAAGCAACATTTACATTTTTAAAACGTTTCCAGTTTTATTACATACATATTAAATATATACCAGTCGGCGTTCCAATAGGTACATAAAAGGACTTGAGTATTCGTATGCAAATTTGTGTCAAAATTTCAAAGCGATTCATGAAGAACTGTGGTAGATTTGAGATTTTGAAGAAACGAACATCTACGTTTGTGGATTTTCCTAATCGCAAAACTCCAGTCCGCGTATGTTTTCATATGCCTAGTTTTTTTAAAAATCGTGGCATGTATAATCTCCAGAAACAAAAATGTAAATGTTCGTTTGTTGAAGATCTTGCTTCTCCGAATGTTCTTGACCAACTGTTTTGAAATTTTGACTCAACTTTGCATTCTAATATAGGAGTGTTTTAGGCACTTATTTCTTTAACAAATGATACATAACATGCATAGGGTAAGATGGGGTGAATCCGACTTAGTAATTTCTTGTGGTTATAAAACGCTTATCCGAGGTCGGATCTTAACGTTATATACGTTAAATAAAGGAGAAAAGTTTGTAAAATATTTTTGTTATACCATCAATAGTTTTTGAGATATCCGTATTTTAAGAAAAGTCCATTTTTGTCATTTGCAAAAATGGTGGGGTAAATCCGACCCCCTATTTGTTTAGCTGCTTTTGCATAGAAATAGTTGTAAATGAACGGTTATTTTGGGAAATAATTATAAGTAATTATGTTTTTTACATAAATGAACAAAATTATTCAAAAAATAGCAATGTGTAGAGTACTAAATGTACTGAACATTAAATAAATTTGAATTTTAATTGAAAAAGATGATTTCATTGCACGGCGGTGCAACAGCAATGTCGATCTCGGAATGTTAAAATCACGAGCGACAGCTCGTAATGACATTCCCATTCGCACTACAGCAACTGCTCATCGAATATCGTTTTGATTGCGTTTTATGGTCTTTCCTTTGTAATTTCGTACCATTTTCCTAAAAATAAACAAAAATTCACTTTGTTTACATAAAGAAATAATTCCATATACATAAAAGACAAAAAAATATGCGGTCGGATTTACCTCACCATACCATGTTTCATTTAACACACATAGAAACAATTTACACGACATTTCCAACAAAAATGATACATACACTGAATAGGTCACTAAATGCACTACAAAAATCACTTACCGTTCGTTTTGCGATCGTTTTATTTAATAAGGTAAATCTAGTGATGCAATTTTCACAAAAATGAAATTGAAACAATCGAAAACACACTTGTTGTCTTTTGGGTGTCTAAATGTCAAATACGGCAAAGCTGTCAAGGTGACATTTTCGTTATTTCGAATGCTCTGTATGATAACACATGCGAGATCTCTCCGCTTTGCCGTTTCTCACAAATAGAGGGCGGACGGGTTTACCCACCCGGTCGCATTTACCCCACCTTACCCTATATATCTAACTTTCTGGCATTTTTTGTAAAAACGTTTCCTTGTGATTAAATGCATAAAAAACATGTATTACATATATTTTTAAAAAAGGCATATAAAAAGACACGCATACTTCGATGCAACGCTGTATCAAAATTTCAAAGCACTCGGTCAAAAATTTTCGGAGATACAAGATTTTGATCGAACAAACATTTACACTACTGGCCACTAAAATTGCTACACCAAGAAGAAATGCAGGTGGTAAACAGGTATTCATTGGACAAATATATTATATTAGAACTGACAGGTGATTACATTTTCACGCAATTTGGGTGCATAGATCCTGATAAATCAGTACCCAGAACAACCAACTCTCGCCCTAATAACGACCTTGATACGCCTGGGCATTGAGTCAAACAGAGCTTGGATGGCGTGTACAGGTACAGCTGCCCATGCAGCTTCAACACGATACCGCAGTTCATCAAGAGTAGTGACTGGCGTATTGTGACGAGTCAGTTGCTCGGACACCATTGACCAGAAATTTTCAATTGGTGAGAGATCTGGAGAATGTGCTGGCCAGGGCAGCAGTCGAACATTTTTTGTATCCAGAAAGGACCGCACAGGACCTGCAACATGCGGTCGTGCATTATCCTGCTGAAATGTAGGGTTTCGCAGACGTGTAACCAATGGCACCCCATACTATCACACCGGGTGATACGCCAGTATGGCAATGACGAATACACGCTTCCAATGTGAGTTCACCGCGATGTCGCCAAACACGGATGCGACCATAATGATGCTGTACACAGAACCTAGATTCATCCGAAAAATTGACGTTTTGCCTTTCGTGCACCTAGGTTCGTCGTTGAGTACACCATCGCAGGCGCTCCTGTCTGTGATGCAGCGTCAAGGGTAACCGCAACCATGGTCTCCGAGCCGATAGTCCATGCTGCTGCAAACGTCATCGAACTGTTCGTGCAGATGGTTGTTGTCTTGCAAACGTCCCCATCTGTTGATTGAGGGAGCGAGACGTGGGTGCACGATCCGTTACAGCCATGCGGATAAGATGCTGTCATCTCGACTGCTAGTGATACGAGGCCGTTGGGATCCAGCACGGCGTTCCGTATTACCCTCCTGAACTCACCGATTCCGTATTCTGCTAACAGTTATTGGATCTCGACCAACGCGAGCAGCAATGTCGCGATACGATAAACCGCAATCGCGATAGGCTACAATACGACCTTCATCAAAGTCGGAAACGTGATGGTATGCATTTCTCCTCCTTACACGAGGCATCACAACAACGTTTCACCAGGCAACGCCGGTCACTGCTGTTTGTGTATAAGGAATCGGTTGGAAGCTTTCCTGATGTCAGCACGTTGTAGGTGTCGCCACCGGCGTCAACCTTGTGTGAATGCTCTGAATAGCTAATCATTTGCATATCACGGCATCTTCTTCCTGTCGGTTAAATTTCGCGTCTGTAGCAGGTCATCTTCGTGGTGTAGCAATTTTAATGGCCAGTAGTGTACTTTTTTCTTTAAGAATAAACAGATATTTGACTGTGTATTGCTGTATTTTCCTTCTCTACTGTCTTGATTTCAGGTTGGATAAAATAAATTTTTTCGGGTTTCGCCTTTTATACCATTCTCCTGACCAATGCTAAAAGTTCTTAGACCCTTACAACGTCATTCTGGTAAAGTCTTGTTTATCTGCTTTGGGCTAGTTTTTCAGACTGATGCGTTAACGGTTTAAGAACAATGGCGTAAAAGCCGAAGTCTAGACACTACAGAAGAAAAATACAGCAGAATGCACTAAATGGTGATTTATTCTTAGAAAAAATACTGCATGACTGTGTCTCAGCCGGCCGCGGTGGCCGAGCGGGTCTAGGCGCCTCAGTCCCGAACCGCGCGGCCGCTACGGTTGCAGGTTCGAATCCTGCCTCGGGCATGGATGTGTGTGATGTTCTTAGGTTAGTTAGGTTTAAGTGGTTCTAAGTTCTAGGGGACTGATGGCCTCAGATGTAAAGTTCCATAGTGGTCATAGCCATTTGAACTGTGTCTCAGCACCACCGAACACTGTTTACATTTTTATTCAAATTGGTTCAAATGGCTCTGAGCTCTATGGGACTTAACTTCTCAGTCCATCAGTCCCCTAGAACTTAGAACTACTTAAACCAAACGCACCTAAGGATATCAAAGACATCCATGCCCGTGGGAGGATTCGAACCTGCGACCGTAGCGGTCGTGCGGTTCCAGACTGTAGCGCCTAGAATCGCTCTGCCGCCTCAGCCAGCTACATTTTTATTTAAACAGATCAAGTTTGTACGGAATGTACTGCGAATTAGCCTGTATTTTTACGGGGCCGCTGTCTCAGGAAGTGAACTTGCGTCGCAGTACGGACGAGTAGTGGGTGGAGCAGCTGGGCCCCGTGTGCCTGAAGGCCGCCGGCTGCCTGCGGGGTAGCAGAGCCGCAGGCCCGTGGAGCCGGCTGTGCCTTGCCCCGCCACACTGCCACACGGCACAGCACATAAATCCCGGCCGGCTTTCTCCACTGCGCCGCCCCGCCAGATGCGGGCCCGCGATTGTTCCCCGCCGTTGGCGCTGCCTTGGGATGCGCCCGCCGCTTCCGCTCTTCTCCGAACCTGGCCGGCTGCGAGTGGGAGCCGCCGGCGGTGCCGATCGTGGCTCACGGACGCAAATACGGCCTCTCCCACGTCCCTGACACACCGGCCCGACGTCATCCTCTTGTGATCGTCGCAAGCAAAATAGACGAGACGCAACTGCCACCCACTTCAGTACTTCAGAACTGAATAGATGGCCACGGAGTGTTTGGAGGTGGTTGAGGGGAATAAGGAACTGCATCGCCTATGGTTAAGCTCTGGGACCGAAGTCGAATGGAATAGATAGAAGGTGTATAAAAAGAGGGCTAAGAAGTTAACAAGGATGAACTTGCAGCATGCTGGAGTAACTTGGGTCAGCAACTTCTGTTAATAGAACGAAAAGCCAGTCCCAGTTGCAAATATTTTATTTCTCATTCAGTGACTAGTATCGTGCCGAGACCCATTTTCAAATCAACATAACAGAGTCGAAAATAGCATTTCCGAAGATGTCAACAAGATGTGTAATCATACAATGTAGGCATTCACGGCTGGTGTTGTCTTCAGTTAAAACTTCCGAGCTGGCAAGCCGTGGTCGATGTATGCAACTTCCACCTAACGTTTCGTCTCTATCTGCGGGAGACATCTTCTGAGGTCGCCCTCAGAAGATGTCTCCCGCAGATGGAGACGAAACGTTAGGTGGAAGTTGTATACATCGACCACGGCCCCTCGGCCTGGAAGTTTTAAATGAAGAAAATGTGTAATGGGCATACAGACAACTGTATCCACTGTGCGTGACTTGAAAATGGGTCTCGCCCCGAAACTACTGATCGAATGAAAAATAAAATCTTTGCAACCTGGACTGGTTTTTCGTTGTATTGAGGAACTGTAAGGTGGGTCGGTTGATTCGGGGGAGGGGACTAGGTAGCGAGGTTATCGGTCCCATCGGACTAAGAAAGGATGGGGAAGGAAGTCGGCCCTGCCCCTTCAAAGGAACCATCCCGGAATTTGCTTGAAGCGATTTAGGGAAATCACGGAAAACTTGTATCAGGATGGCAGGACGCGGATTTGAACCGTCGTCTACCCGTATGCGAGTCCAGTGTGCTAACCACTCTGCCATTTCACTCGGTGAAGTGTAATGAAGAGGAATGGGGAAGAGTATGTGTGGAAATAGGGCATCCCTTTGGATATAAGAGATTGGCAGATGCATGGATGATTATAAGGAAAATGGAAATGGCTAGAAACCTCGCATCCACAATACAACCTACGCCCACTGGACAGTGAAAAAAAAAACACTTTGAAGACGTTGTAGTAGAAAAAAGAAGAGACCACGTCATGGAAGTCCACAATAAAAGCAGTACTTTAGGTAGTACAGAACGTATGTTAGAGGAAAAAGTAAAAGAGATGCTGAAAAAGGCAAGAAATGGAAGGGCTGGTGGAGCGGAACGAGTTGTGGTGGAACTGTGGGAATATGGGCCCTCTCAGATTGGTCAGACTTATATATAAATTGTTCAGTCAGATTATGCTGGGAGAGGAAACACCAAGAGAGTGGTGAATAAATGTCGTGTGACGAGGGTCTCCCGTCGGGTAGACCGTTCGCCGGGTGAAAGTCTTCCGGTTCGACGCCACTTCGGCGACTTGCGCTTCGATGGGGATGAAATGATGATGATTAGGACAACACAACACCCAGTCGCTGAAAGGAGAAAATCTCCGACCCAGCCGGTTGGAAGCTTTCCTCATGTCAGCACGTTGTAGGTATCACTTCCGCTGGCCACCAAACTCCCCAGACATGAACGTTACTGAGCATATCTGGGATGCCTTCCACGTGCTGTTCAGAAGAGATCTCCACCCCCGTACTCTTACGGAATTATACACAGCTCTGCAGGATTCATGGCGTCAGTTCCTTCCAGCACTACTTCAGACATAAATCGAGTCCACGCCACCTCGTGTTCAGCACTTCTGCGTGTTCGCGGGGGGCCCTACATGATATTAGGCAGATGTTCCAGTTTCTTGGGCTCTTTAATGTAAATCTGATTAAAGTGGAAATCTTTGTGATAGGTATTTTTCTGTGTGTGGATAAAACAAACTTTATAAAAAGAGGCAAATTTGTAGGGTAGTTGTGACCGTGTGTCCTAAAGAAACACTAGGTGAGCTTCACGAAAGATTATCTTCACTCTACTTTATCTGGGCTTCGTGAATGATTACTTTAACTCTACTTTATCTGTTGTGACGTCATGTTACAATGTTGAATTGGAAGGTTAGTTTGTGACAAGTACTATCCCATTTTCCTTATACCTCATTGCACGAAAAAAAAATAATGCTATTGATATTGCAGGATAAAGATTACAGTATTCCATATGTATGGAAATTAAATGTTTCAGTACATATTTTCATAATATTATGTTACACAAACTATTAAAATTTTCATAAAGTTTTCAGCTGTTAAGGTAATACTAATAACTAGCGTAAGCTAGGAATTAATATATCGCTTAAGCTGTTGAATCTTGACAAAACAATGTTTATGAAGGACTATGTATGAGTGTTAGAGATGATGTCCTAATGAGTTCGAATGCATGCAACATCGTTTTAATTTTGAAGGCTGATAGTCTGAAAATCATAAAAAAATTTTGTGTTGAAATTTCTTTTTTCTTTCATTGTTTTTGTAAAAACTTAAAAGACAATCCTCATACAACAAGTTGCGGTCGTAATGGCAACACTTCACTTTCTATAGCCTTCAGTGGTAGTTCACGCGACATTATTCTGTCATTGTTTGGAGCGTATTGGATTTGTGAAACCGAGGTGAGCTCATCAGCTATGGCCCTTAATATTGAAAAAAGTCACGTGAAATACAGGAGGAAACACATTTGCATTGTTGTTAGGTATTCGTACTGTGTCGCTCTGTGTGCCACGTGTCTTTCGGAATAAAAAACCGCTAATGAAGCCAAAATTGTTTTACAAACTATTTCGGGTACAACGAACAACGCGTTTTGCGTCAGGACATCTCCACAGAACTAAATGGTACTGATAATTGTATCTTTATTTTTTTTAAATTAGGCGCAGATCAAGCATTACAGGAGAACTGAAAATACTCACCTGAGATGTTAGAGGACCCACTCACGAAGGGAATGAACTAGAACTAATATTAATGACCGCTGGGATTAATATTGCTGCTATAACCGAATCAATAGAGAAACTGCATCAAAAGAATTACAAAACTAAAACATTGAGTGGAACATCTAGTGTAAATACTTCTTTGCACTACTTGGTAACTGATGAAAATGAAATAGATATGATTACGTGGGAAGTTAAAGTTAAAATAACATTTGGCAAAATCTAACGAAAACACAGATTTGTAAATGTAATTAGACGAATGAGCGTTCAACTCCTGAATTTGTTTTATCGTGAGCTAGACATACAAACATTTCACCACACTAATACTTGGAAAGTTTACTTTGTTTTTGTCTTCTCTTACTAGACGGTGCCACGGTTACCTCGCAGTTGTATACATAACACAAACGTCTTATTAAATCCTATAAATTAACATGATTATGTAGGTTCAAAGCTTTGAAATGGGTAGTGGAAATAAACCAAACTGTTACTAGTAGCGGAAAAACTAGTAGTTTCAGTTAAAGGAAGTTCTCGAATGGGTCAAATGGCTCTTAGCACTATGGGACTTAACTTCTGAGGTCATCAGTTCCCTAGAACTTGGAACTAGTTAAACCTGACTAACCTAAGGACATCACGCATATCCATGCCCGAGGCAGGATTCGAACCTGCGACCGTAGCGGTCGCGCGGTTCCAGACTGAAGCGCCTAGATACCGTAAGGTCACATCGGCCGGCTGAAAGAAGTTCTAACACAGAAAAACACAAACAAAGTCAGAAACGTTTACAAACACTCACACATTGCCATGAGTGTTCAGATTACTTCCTAATAACCGAAACAATAAAATTCTGGAAAATGTGTTAACGCCTTACTGAAATCTCAGCTCGAACTGTGCTTACTTCAGACAAACACTGACAGATTTCTGCACTAAAGTTAAATAAAAAAAAACTACAACGTACACGAGTGAGTAACAACGCCAACGAAGAATGAACAATGTCTACATCTACATCTACATCTACATCCATACTCCGCAAGCCACCTGACGGTGTGTGGCGGAGGGTACCTTGAGTACCTCTATCGGTTCTCCCTTGTATTCCATTCTCGTTTTGTTCGTGGAAAGAAGGATTGTCGGTATGCCTCTGTGTGGGCTCTAATCTCTCTGATTTTATCCTCATGGTCTCTTCGCGAGATATACGTAGGAGGGAGCAATATACTGCTTGACTCTTCGGTGAAGGTATGTTCTCGAAACTTTGACAAAAGCCCGTACCGAGCTACTGAGCGTCTCTCCTGCAGAGTCTTCCACTGGAGTTTATCTATCATCTTCGTAACGCTTTCGCGATTACTAAATGATCCTGTAACGAAGCGCGCTTCTCTCCGTTGGATCTTCTCTATATCTTCTATCAACCCTATCTAGTACGGATCCCACACTGTTGAGCAGTATTCAAGCAGTGGGCGAACAAGCGTACTGTAACCTACTTCCTTTGTTTTCGGATTGCATTTCCTTAGGATTCTTCCAATGAATCTCAGTCTGGCATCTGCTTTACCGACGATCAACATTATATGATCATTCCATTTTAAATCACTCCTAATGCGTACTCCCAGATAATTTATGGTATTAACTGCTTCCAGTTGCTGACCTGCTATTTTGTAGCTAAATGATAAAGGATCTATCTTTCTGTGTATTCGCAGCACATTACACTTGTCTACATTGAGATTCAATTGCCATTCCCTGCACCATGCGTCAATTCGCTGCAGATCCTCCTGCATTTCAGTACAATTTTCCATTGTTACAACCTCTCGATACACCACAGCATCATCCGCAAAAAGCCTCAGTGAACTTCCGATGTCATCCACAAGGTAATTTATGTATATTGTGAATAGCAACGGTCCTATGACATCCCCTGCGGCACACCTGAAATCACTCTTACTTCGGAAGACTTCTCTCCATTGAGAATGACATGCTGCGTCCTGTTATCTAGGAACTCCTCAATCCAATCACACAATTGGTCTGATAGTCCATATGCTCTTACTTTGTTCATTAAACGACTGTGGGGAACTGTATAGAACGCCCAAGAGAGAATAACACTGGTCGGCACTGAAGCATTATCTGCATAAGAGGTAAATAATCTGCAATGAACACGTCATTAATTGAAAAAAGAAACTTATTTAAAAATGCTATTTTTAGCTCCTGATTTAAATTATATATTTTTAAGAAAGAAAAGCAGATCTTGGGAAGAAATAAGTACGCAAAATCAAGCAGAAAAGGTTGGTGACGTTGAGATAGCAACATCGAACGTGACTTACACGGGAAGCCACAGTGTAACATACAAAAGTAAAAGGCACCTAAATAAAAGTATGCGAGCTTCAGTACATTTAAACTTATTAGTAGGGAATGAATGGCTCATTTTAAAATTTATATGGATAAAAACTGAACAAGGAGGGAAACAGAAGATACTAGTGATTTCACGGAAACGATTTCAGTACAAAAAGTGAAAGGGAGCCCCCAGTTGGTAGCTATGTGCTCAATAAATATGTAACCTTTTACACACGTATCATGTGTGTCGCTACACAAACATCGACATTTGATGTAGTTATATCAGTTGACAGAATGATAATGTCGGAAGGAATCCCGTTGTAAGCTGCAATAAATATACTGCATAAGACGGCAAATAACTCACAGCGTTCAAATTACAGAAGTATACAGCCCTTAAAGCACTTATTATTAAATTTATGGTAAGACGACAGTCAGATGATTATTTCCTATGCTCGTACTCTTTTTTTACGCACTCAGTATGGCTTTAGAAAAAGATGATGTTGCATTTTTGTGCTTATAATCATAAGAAAGATGAGAATTCAATGTACTCACGTACTTTGCGTTCCCAGGCTAATGGAAATCACTTGTCAGGATGTGACAGAAGTTATTATGCGAATCATGGGATAGTATCTGACTTATAGCGCACCTTATCTTAATAATTCAATTACAGTACAGTAATAGAGTAATAAGAATTAAGACGCTGAGGGGTGTAACAGCTTCTGTAAACGTTGTCCAAGGAGCATGTTAAGAGTGGTCACTATTGCCTACGCTTCACAACGTTGTCGATGCATTAAAGAAATGCTTTGACGTTAGTAACGAAAATTTTATATTCCTATTTTTGCTAACAATCTGATTAGAGTAGAAAACGATAAATATTATATCCAAGCAGTGGTACACATATTCATGCACGTTGATGACTGAAAGATAACAGATAAAGAGTTACAGTATTTTATGGTTGGATCATATGGAAGCTGAAGTCGAAGTGAACATAGAAATTATTGAACAAACGAGCTAGTTTAAGTGCTTCGGTTGAGGTGGACTTAAAGCTTCATAGATTTCTGTGTTATAATATAGGAATGCTTAACCACAAATTTCAAAAGGTAACTTTGCTTAAATTGTGTAAGGTTACTGCCCTGACATTGCCGCTACTTAATTGCGAGAGTTGAGCATTAATGTGTGGCCGTGTAAGATGTAGAACTGTACCTCACCATACAAAGATTGCCGAATTCCAGTGAAGTTTAGAGTACTGTCAAAGCTTTTTCTCACAAGAGTGTTCTTGTTTTAGGTAACGTACTGCAAATGAATTTCGGAATGTCTTGCAATAGTCCCGACCTACGTACACAGTGGTTCTCAAATTCTCCGATGGGTGATGGATAACTGATGAAAAATATTTTATTTCGGCGGACTGTGGCATAAATATCCGACTGAATTGCCACTAAAATTCCCACAAAAAATTTTAACGTTAAATACATTTTTGTTGCACGATTTCTTGTCGAGCTAAGTTAAACTGTAATTTTAACGTCAGAAACGGTATTCTGCAGCCAACACACGGCACGGTTCAACTGAAAGAGACAAAAGTCGACTGTAATATTTCCTCCAGGGTTCACCTAATCAGGTGACTACTATATTTGTCGTCTTCCTACTTCGGAAGCATGTTTTATGATGCCGCAGTATCCTTTTATGCGAGGCTATTGTTCACGTAAATGTGTCTCCAGTTGCGCTTACGTGTTCCCTACAAACATTCGTAATGTTAAAACATAACATTCAGATGTACACGTTATTTTCAAATGTGTTAAAAATAAATGCCGCATAATATCCAGTGCAAAGTGAACTAAATCTCATGGAACTTCCACATATACACAGTTAAGCTTCTTTCTTTTCTTAATCCGAGCAAAATCACGATCGCAAGACATAAAAAACTGTCCTTTCACCAAAACTTGTATTTTCGTTAAGAAACCCTTTAGTGTTAGGTAACCCACAGACACGCGAAAGGTAGCGCCGCGTATTTTTCGAAAACCTGCTTGCAGATTTCCAATGACCGACGGAAATTAAATAATCTTTCTTTCAGTTCTTTTTATAAAAACGGTGAAGATTAAATTAGACTAATGACTGAACTGATGGAGGCCTGGAAGCAATCATTCTTTCTACGCTCTAGGCTTCAGTGGAACGAGATGAAGCGTTGATGTGTGACACAGTAGAAGGATTTCTTATATTTTTAGATGTTTAATGGGTGGTTAACAACCGGGAAATAATTTTAAAATGTATCCTGTACCATCGGCTAAAAAGAGATGTAGATATATTCGTAGTGCGTTCAGTACGCTACTTGCATCTGCACTGTGTTTGCCTTTCCCTTACGGTAATTGCGGAGCGGAAACATTGAGGTCGCTCGTTAGCGCGACCGCTGTGACCAGACTGCAGCGTTACGCGACCTCCGGCAGAGGCGCTGCCGTCGGCGTCGATGAGCTGGGAGGGGCGTGGCCATGGGGTGCGCCGCCGTCCTTGGCAAGGACGCGGGCTGGCAGCGACAGCACGCTCATTGGCTGTGAGCTGCGCACGCGCATTGGCGCAGAACGAGGGGTGCGCATTACCCCTGCGTGCGCCAACTCAGTACTCGGGCAGCACTTGCCCAGGGTAGTGGGTTGATATGGGTTATATTTATGATAAAGTTTCCCCCTATGCCGACCTACATAGTGAGAAACGATCATCATAATAAAATATGGGGAATCAGAGCTCGCACGGAAAGGTACAGGTATTTCCTGCGCGCTGTTCGAGAATGGAAAAACAAATAATTACTGTGATGATGGTTCGGTGAACCCTCTCACAGGCATTCGGAGGAGAAAGTGATTGAATTTCGTGAGAATATACCGTCGCAACGAGAAACGCCTTTGTTTTAATGATGCCCAGCGCAAATCATGCCCGTGACATTCTCTCCCTTATTTCTCGATGGTACAAAACTTCTTTGAACTCTCTCGATGTACTCCGTTAAACCTATCTGGTAAGGCTCCCACACCGAGCGGCAGTAGTCCAAAAGAGGACGGACAGGTGTAGTGTAGGCAGTCTTTTTAATAGATCTGTTGTATCCTTTAAGCATCTGTCAATAAATCGCAGCCTTTGGTTCGCCTTTTCTACGTATAATTTCCAACTTAATGTTCATAATTATAATTCCTATATGTTTAGTTGAATTTACGGCCTTTAGATTTGATTGATTTATTGCTTAACCGAAGTTTAATGGATTACTTATAACACTCGTGTGGATGACCTCACATATTCTATTATTTAGTGTCAATTGCCAATTTTGGCACCATACAGCTATCTTTTCTAAATCGCTTTGCAATTTGTTTTGATCTTCTGATGAGTTTAATAGATGATAAACGACAGAAGCATCTGCAAAAAATCTAAGACGGCTGCTCAGATTCTCTCCTAAATCAGTTAGATAGATAAGGAACAGCAGAGGGCCTTTAACACCACCTTGGGGAATGCCAGAAATCACTTGTGTTTTACTCGATGATTTTACGTCAGTTACTACGAACTGTGACCTCTGTGTTAGGGAAAATAAGCCCGCAATTTTATTACAAGCCGCTAGTGAGGTACAGTGTCAAAAGCCTTCTGGAAGTCTAAAAACATGGGCCCAACTTTAAATTCTCTGTCAATAGCACTCAACGCTTCGTGTAAGTAAAGAGGTACTTGTGTTTCACAAAAACGATGTTTTCTGAATCTGTGTTGACTGTGTGTTAACAGACCATTCTCTTCGAGGCAATTCATAATGTTCGAACAGAATATATCTACCAAAATTCTGCAGCTTATCGACTTTAATGGTATGGGCCTGTAATTTAATGGTCACTCCTATTGTCTTTCTTGGATATATGTGTGGTCTATGCAACTTTGCAGTCTTTGGATACTTATCTTTCGTCGAGCGAGGGGTAGTATATGATTATTAAGTATGAACTTACAGCATCACCATACTCTGAAAGGAAGGTAACTGGTGCACAGTCTGGACCAAAAAAATGTTCAAATGTGTGTGAAATCTTATGGGACTTAACTGCTAAGATCATCAGTCCCTAAGCTTACACACTACTTAACCTAAATTATCCTAAGGACAAACACACACACCCATGCCCGAGGGAGGACTCGAAACTCCGCCGGGACCAGCCGCACAGTCCATGACTGCAGCGCCTGAGACCGCTCGGCTAATCCCTAGCTCTGGACCAGAAGACTTCCTTTTATTACGTGATATAAGCTGCTTCACTACTTCGAGGATATTCACTTCTAAGTTATTCATGTTGGCATCTGTTCTTGATTGTACAGTAAAACTTCGTTAACACGAATCCGAAGGGACCGAAAAATCAGGAGTTCGTGTTAAAAAAGACGTGTTGAGTGAAAAACACAGATTTAATAAGTATACATGTACAGCAGTACACTAATGTGTAATACACTACACTATCAATCACGTTGTTGTAGACTTATAACACTATAAAATGATCGTAAAATCCAAGTACTCACAAATTATGTATGTTACTTTCTTGGAAACAATTCGGTCATGGTTCGCTGACGTTCATGGGAGCGATAATAGTTTGTAATTTCACAACCAATTGTAATGATAGCGTCCGTAAACCCAGCAGTGACGTCGGATGTTGAAGCGGACCGTTGTAAACAGTCAAAGGCTGTAAATATCTCCTGACGGGTAGGTGGAATGGCATCTGTATTCTCTTCCTCTGCACTTTCTTCTGATGGCCCTTCTTGCACCTCGTTCTCAGCTTTTGGCACATGCGATTACACAGAAGCACATACGGCAACATGGTCGTCTACACTAATGAATTCTTCGAAACTAATCCCAGAGTTCGCAACGTCCTGCAGAACTGTCCATTCGTCAGGTGAAGTGGCATCTTCTAACTCGTGGACATCTTCGGTGTTGCTATGTCTCCAAGCTCTGTTAAAGCACTTCCCTATATGATGCGGCGATACTGAGTTCCAGGCTGCTGCGATGGCTTTTATTGCGTCAAGCAGATTCCAATTTGGAGTTGCACTGTTGTTTTCAGCAGCACGAATTACAGCTCTTACAAGTCGCTTACGATAAGCTCTCTTTATGAGAGAGATTATGCCTTGGTCCAAAGGCTGAAGGCGGCTTGTGGCGTTGGGTGGAAAAAACTGAACCTTTATGTTGGATAGGTTCAGATCATGAACGTTATGGCCAGTACATCTGCCCAATGTAAGAAGAACATTTGAGCAACCATTCGACTGTTGAAACGAAGAAGCCACTTGCGAAATGATGTGCCATCGATTCAAGCTTTCTTGTGGTGAGAGTAGATGCAAGGAAAAGTGTCCATATTTATGTTTTTAAAACAACGTGGTTTCTCCGATTTATCAATAACCCAGGGAAGAAACTCCTCACTGCCGCCAGCATTACAGCACAGTACAATAGTCACAATTCGTTTGCTTCGTGCTCCACCTTGACACTTATCACCTTTTATCCCCAGGGTGTGATTTGGAAAAAGATTGTAGAAAAATACAGTTTCATCCATGTTAAACACATCACACGAGGCATACTTTTCCCTCACTCGGTTGAATTCATGCAACCAGCTGTTCGCACTTTCTTCATCAACTTTATTTGCTTCACCACAAATTTGTACAAATGAAATTGAATGTCTGTTTTGGAACCGATACAACCAACCAGCAGAACAACGGAAGTCTTCAATGCCCATATATTTAGCAATATCATTTGCTTTTGACTGAATCACAGGGCCAGTTAAAGGTATGTTAGTTGTTGTTGTTGTTGTTGTTGTGGTCTTCAGTCCTGAGACTTGTTTGATGCAGTTCTCCATGCTGCTCTATCCTGCGCTAGCTTCTTCATCTCCCATTACCTACTGCAACCTACATCCTTCTGAATCTGCTTAGTGTATTCATCTATTGGTCTCTCTCTACGATTTTTACCCTCCACGCTGCCCTCCAATACTAAATTAGTGATCCCTTGATGCCTCAGAACATGTCCTACCAACCGATCCCTTCTTCTGGTCAAGTTGTGCCACAAACTTCTCTTCTCCCCAATCCTATTCAAAACTTCCTCATTAGTTATGTGATCTACCCATCTAATCTTCAGCATTCTTCTGTAGCACCACATTTCGAAAGCTTCTATTCTCTTCTTGTCCAAACTACTTATCGTCCATGTTTCACTTCCATACATGGCTACACTCCATACAAATACTTTCATAAATGACTTCCTGACACTTAAATCTATACACGATGTTAACAAATTTCTCTTCTTCAGAAACGCTTTCCTTTCCATTGCCAGTCTACATTTTATATGCTCTCTACGTCGACCATCATCAGTAATTTTTCTCCCCAAATAGCAAGACTTCTTTACTACTTTAAATGTCTCATTTCCTAATCTAATTTCCTCAGCATCACCCGACTTAATTCGACTACATTCCATTATCCTAGTTTTGCTTTTGTTGATGCTCATCTTATATCCTCCTTTGAAGACACTGTCCATTCCATTCAACTGCTCTTCCAAGTCCTTTGCTGTCTCTGACAGAATTACAATGTCATCGGCGAACCTCAAAGTTTTTATTTGTTCTTCATGGATTTTAATACCCACTCCGAATTTTTCTTTTGTTTCCTTTACTGCTTGCTCAATATACAGATTGAATAACATCGGGGAGAGGCTACAACCCTGTCTTAATCCCTTCCCAACCACTGCTTCCCTTTCATGTCCCTCGACTCTTATAACTGCCATCTGCTCTCTGTACAAATTGTAAATAGCCTTCCGCTCCCTGTATTTTACCCCTGCCACCTTTAGAATTTGAAAGAGAGTATTCCAGTCAACATTGTCAAAATCTTTCTCTAAGTCTACAAATGCTAGAAACGTAGGTTTGCCTTTCCTTAATATTTCTTCTAAGGTAAGTCGTAAGGTCAGTATTGCCTCACGTGTTCCAATATTTCTACTGAATCCAAACTGATCTTCCCCGAGGTCGGCTTCTACTAGTTTTTCCATTCGTCTGTAAAGAATTCGTGTTAGTATTTTGCAGCTGTGGCTTATTAAACTTATTGTTCGGTAATTTTCACATCTGTCAACACCTGCTTTCTTTGGGATTGGAATTATTATATTCTTCTTGAAATCTGAGGGTATTTCGCCTGTTTCATACATCTTGCTCACCAGATGGTAGAGCTTTGTCAGGACTGGCTCTGCCAAGACCGTCAGTAGTTCCAATGGAATGTTGTCTACTCTGGGGGCCTTGTTTCGACTCAGGCCTTTCAGTGCTCTGTCATACTCTTCACGCAGTATCGTATCTCCCATTTTATCTTCATCTACATCCTCTTCCATTTCTATAATATTGTCCTCAAGTACATCGCCCTTGTATATACCCTCTATATACTCCTTCCACCTTTCTGCTTTCTCTTATTTGCTTAGAACTGGGTTTCCATCTGAGCTCTTGATATTCACACAAGTGGTTCTCTTCTCTCCAAAGGTCTCTTTAATTTTCCTGTACGCGGTATCTATTTTACCCCTAGTGAGATAAGCCTCTACATCCTTACATTTGTCCTCTAGCCATCCCTGCTTAGCCATTTTGCACTTCCTGTTGATCTCATTTTTGAGACGTTTGTATTCCTTTTTGCCTGCTTCATTTACTGCATTTTTATATTTTCTCCTTTCATCAATTAAATTCAATTCTTCTACTGTATTTCTTTCCCCCATTCCTGTCAATTGTTCCCTTATGCTCTCCCTGAAACTCTGTACAACCTCTGGTAGTTTCAGTTTATCCAGGTCCCATCTCCTTAAATTCCCACCTTTTTGCAGTTTCTTCAGTTTTAATCTACAGGTCATAAGGTATGTTAGATGCACGCATATGATTGAACCATTCTAGCAGTAACGTCTCGATTTCTTCATACTTGGCGGTACGAAGTCGTTTAGATTTGTTTCGAGTACCTGATGCCGCAGTATTAATAATTGTTCTCGATTCTTAATAATCGTTAATAAAGTAGATTTAGGTATTCCAAACTGCTCTGCAATTGCTGTTTTCTTGGTACCATGGTCCACTTCATCTAGAATCTTAAGCTTTAACTGTACATTTAGAGCTGTCTGTTTCCTCTCTGTCATTTTCCCGTGCTACG
The DNA here is from genome assembly GCF_021461395.2 of Schistocerca americana. Classification (NCBI taxonomy): domain Eukaryota; kingdom Metazoa; phylum Arthropoda; class Insecta; order Orthoptera; family Acrididae; genus Schistocerca; species Schistocerca americana. The sequence continues at coordinate 37,178,513 of NC_060124.1, forward strand.
GTACCGGTTGTAACTGTAGTTGTTATTCAGTATTCCAACTCGATAGGGCTACGACTAACAGAGCACCTGTCTAATCTGGCACTGAGTACGTTCCTAAATGCTGCTGCACACATTATTGAACATCTTATAATGTACAGCATACGCTGACTGTTCAGGTGTTAGTCGCGGCTACCAACCCACAATACGTTGAAAACGAGTCAACAATAAGTATAATTAGCTTTGTAGCTACATTTCCTACATTCATTTCGGAAAAAGATTACGCTTTGGAATACTCTAAGGTCAGAAGTTTGTGTTACAGTGAAATTTAATTACGCTAGGATCAGAAACTGAGTTCATAATTCGCCTTAATCGAAATTCGTGTTAACCAATAAAACATACCATAAGAACTAATGTATTCATGGCGGAACCAATATTTTTTTCGCGTTAACCGCGAGTTCGTCTTATGCGTGTTAGCGCTAACGAGGCTATACTTTAATTCTGGAATATTTACTTCACCTTCTTTGCTGAGGGAATTTAGGAAGGCTGTGTTCAGTAGCTCTGCTTTAGCAGCACTGTCATCGATAGTTCTTCCATTGCTAACGCGCAGAGAAGGCATTAATTGTGTCTTGCCGCTAGCAAACTTTACATACCACCTGACTATCTTTGAATTTTCTGCCAGGTTTCGAGAGAGAATTTCGTTGCGAAAACTGTTATAAGTATTTCGTATTGAAGTTAGCGCTCAATTTCGAGCTTCTGTAATCGATCTCCAGTCTTCAGGTTATTATGCTCGTTTAAGTTTGGCATGCTTTCTTCGTTGTTTTTAAAACCATGTTCTCACGCATTTTGTGCACCAAGGGGGATGAGCCTGTAACGGAGACATCGAGCACCTTAAGCTGCGTTCGATGCTAACGTTAAACCTCTGGAGGAATTTTTGAGAAAGTTGCGACCGTGAGGTAACCAAATGGGAACAGAACAATCAGACTGGGATTCGTTTCCGAAACGCACCAGGAGAGTATAACCAGTAGTAAACAAGACGCTCAGGAACAGACGTTCTCCCAGCACAAAAGCAAGGCGTAATGTTACGTAATAATATTGGTCGTCAGCGTAATTAGGCATTCTTGTGTCAAGCAATATAATGAAGTAGAAGGCAGCTCTAAGGTTAACCTAAACTTCATTGACACACGCACACACACACACACACACACACACACACACACACACAACTTTTTCTTTATGTCTATTCATCTTGCAGATAAATGTACTACTAACTTGGAAGTCAGGCAAACAAATGGGCAATTAGATAGCAAACTAATATATCCTTCTCAATAACACGTATCTTAAATGAACTGGATGCAGCAGTTTATAGAACCGATCATCAACACACATGGAACTAGTAGCAATACTAAACAAGGAAGAACATGAAATGATTCTGACTTAAGTCATGAGGGTCTATTAATGATCATACTATATAACATCATCGCTTGGTAGAGGGTCTCTATGTCTGTGCATTGAGCAACTTGCAATAGAGTATCTAACACAGTAAATATTTCTTTCTTAAACTCGGTTTGAAGCAATTAAACAGAACGCAAACCTAACTACACTGGCTCGGATGGAGTCTTTGATTTGCTTCTTTAACTAACTAACCTACCATATGAGGGCCCTTAAACTTTCATGGTTTGAAGAACCATGATCATTAACAAAACAAGTGTGTATGAGAAATGGTAAGTATTCTCATCCATAATTATTAACTAAGTAAAGCACAACAAACTGTTACTCTTTAAATAACAAATGTGCTTTGATAAGCAGTCTTTTAGCCTATTCAAAATATAGTAGGCTGTGCAAATGCCAACACCACATTAAATTCAACTTCAAACACTTCCTCACGAAATGAACACTGATAAAACTTTGAAATTCTGATAAAAGTGCAGAAATGCAACAATTAATTATCTCTTCACTTCAGATCAATATTATTGTTCTTAAAATGCACTTTTAAGTGGAGTATTTCGCAAAATATAAAACTGAACTTTAAATACTATAACCCCATACAATGAAAAGCAATCACAACTATTTCTTCAGCTGCCAAATAAGTATTTCCATAATAAATTAGGACACTAAGAATTAAATTCACTAGGATAGGATTCCTGTCCAGCATTTGCGATACTCGTGGATGTAAGATAGAGTTTTTAGCAACACCATGACTATTATTACAATCGAACAAATTTTACAGAGGGCCAAATATAAACAATTTAGAGGAAGGCTGGTGGCACTGGTACCGTAATTTGCAGTGGCTATTAACATGGCGGCGATGCAGTCATGGCATTACTGGTGGCCTCGCCTTGCTACAGATCTTGGCGTTGGAATTATATTTCTACAGGGCCAAAACCATGCCATGATAGTAGTATCACCAAATGCAGCATCTGAGGCCCATAAATACTGTTCTTGAGCTTCTCTGGCCTCAAAACTCCAAGAATATGAGCCACAATGATCCGCTACTGCTAGCAGGATGTTAACCACAGGACTGCTCAGCCCAGACTCCTTATCTGTCACAAACAACGAGTTGCTACTTGCACTCGAACCACACTTTTCCACTCCGCCAGACTACTTCCGTAGCTGCGGGGCTTCCCCACATCTTTTACATTAAATTCTATGTTACCTAACTATGGACCAAGTCATTTACAGTACGCTATATAACAATCATTACAGTAGTTATTTAAATCCATAGGTGCAGTTTAAACAACATCATTCAAAAAGTTCACATAACTGAAACATGTATACAAAGTCAAAGAATTTCCATGAAAGATACAACACTCAACATAAGCAACACCACAAACTGACATAGAAATATCGACACGATACAAAATAGGTCGAAAACAGGTGTTACAAGCTCCGTCATATATTAATTTATTTGGTATAAATCTCTCAATCGCTGTCGATAATATTTCTTTGAATTCAAGCCACACCTGTTCTCTACTTACATTGTTAACTTGGAAGGAATGTTTAGTCTATCAGTTAGGTGTCAAGCGAATTTTTATCTGCTTTTCTGAACAGGTATACTTTCCATTTATTTTTTGGGGGATTTGAGAGTTATGGTATTATTCTCGCTACTACAACCCCGTGTACATTAACTCTTGTATCCGTTTTGATGCTCTAAACTGTCTATTATTCACGTTTCGCTTCAGTCGAAGCCAACAGTCGAATATCTCCTGAAAAACTTCGTAAATTTATATATAACGTTAACGAATCTCTCCTTTTCAGAAATGTTTCTTCTGAGGGGAAGGTTGCTATCGATGGGCCACCTAAACGAAATGTGTATTAAAACTCTTGGATAATGTACGAGTAATAAGCATTTTATTTTCAGTGTAGCTTCAACATTATATTTTACATTTCAGTATGGGAGACACAGAGGTCATACATATTCACTATTTATGAAATATTTGAAATATAAAAACATGTGTCATTGGCCCAACCAAGGGGACGGATTTCCTTCATTGGGCCAGGCAGTTTTTGTGAAGGAGCTATAGTGTAATAGTTGTTAAATGTTACATACATATAAATCAGTGTCAACAATTTTCTTTTTTTCATTTTTAGCATTTTTCTCTTGGCATCTGAAACCGAATAACATGTATTCAAAAGAAGGGAGTCTAAAATAGAAACATCACTCTTGAAGTTAAAAGGAACAGGTCCATAAAAGTATTTGCAGCAATATGTTAGTCGAAATGTCAAATAATTGTCAAGAGATAAAAACTATGAATGATACACCCTTATCAATCATAATATAAATTACACCATCAATCTCAGTGATGTAATAGTAGTAAGTGGGTCTGTAGAGCATGCTTGACATGTTTTTAATCCATAACCTCTTTCCATTTATAATTTCCCAATTCATGTGTCCATTCATTTGACATACATACTTTTTCTAAGGTGTTTTTACCATCATAAATGTATACTACACTGTCTATATCACAATATATATAGAAGCTTCTACTAGTTTATCTAACATATCATACAACCAAAAACTTGTGTTTGATATAGTGAATGCTGCTGTATAGATATTTGTAGCTGAGCTATTTTTCCAAATAACAGTCCTTGAAATTATAGTTTATCTAAACCATATTGTCATTAGTAAAATTAACATCTATATTATCTAATCGATCATCCAATAGTGTCTCATAAAATTGTTGAACATCAGTCACATACTCAGTTTACCTTATATGTTGTTGTTGTTGTCCAAATTTTCCCTATGATGAATTTAAGTAAATATTTTAACAACAGCTCTTTTTCCTGTTTTTTTTTTTATCTCATCAAGATCTATGTCAGTATCCAATTTTTTCTTTCAATTCTTTCATATACATGTCTCTGGATAAAAAACATGTGGCTGATTCCAAATTTTAGTTTCATCAACTCTTTCACCTAAGTTTCAATCAATATGTTGCTTTAAATTTCTAAAATTCCACATTATATAGATGTCTAGAATTTTATATCCATTTTTATAGACTTATTTACTTCATCAGTTGTCCAAGTTCCCATAAAACTTCTTTCTTTAGCATTGTGATTACATTTAGTTATTTTTTCTTCTCTGCATTTTGCATATAAAGGAAACAACAGCTTTCATTTTTATCAATCTTTATTTACACTGGTAAAACTTGGTGATACTGTCATCTAGGTGCCACTACTTCACATTTTACAAGCAAATGACATGTTTTGGAATAATGTCTTCGCTTATACATTTTGGTGGATGACCTTGAGAATGATAATCATAATATTTCACAGTTGGATAGAGGTCACACACATCAATATATTTTATTTTTGTTTTTGCACCATCTGCTATAGCTCTTAATTTGAGTGTATTTGTATGAGTATCAGAAAAAGCATCCCTTGAATAGTGTGGTTCACAGCTTCCAGTAACTGTTTTATTTTCTTAAGTTTTTAATACACTCCTGTATGGATCCAGCTACATTCTGATGTCTCTGCTAAATTATATTCTGAATTTCGTATTTCCATACTTCTTGTAAATGTCTTTTGATATAAATCATCTCTTCATTCTCGATTATTGTGGTTTATCATTTCAGTTTTAAAACATTTTTACAGTCAAAAAAAACAAACATAGTATTGATAGATAGTGTAGGTTTCTTTATCAAAACCATCTCTTTTAATTCCAGTTATATTTCACTAACAACCACTAAGGGTATGTTGAATATTATTACTTTTTAAAAATATTTAACCAAGCTTTGGATTCTTTACTATAATTTTCCTTTTCTTCTTGGTCTAGTATTTCAGTTCTTCTTTAGGTAAATATTTAGATCTGTATCTAGCTATGAAACCTCCAACAATTGTTGAATAAAATGGATCTATATTAGCTATTTCTAGGAACGGTTTTCTTAGTTCTAAACAACCTCTTCTTAATGTTCTGTATCAGAATTAGAGTACTTCATATTGGACACATAATTTTCTTAATTTTTTGGTGAAGCCAATTGAGAAATACTGCTCTATCTTTCTGTTTCATGGTCTCACCACAATAGCATTTGATAATGGGAGTTGATCCTATGTAAGTTTCCTTTTCTTGTGTAATGTGGGAAGTTACATTTCTTCAGTTCCTTCAAATCAAATGTTTTTGGAGCTACTAAGAGGACCTTGTACAAAATTACTGTTGTCTCTAATTTTTAAGCATATTTCTTTTATTTCCAGTGACATTAATTTAGTTCCTATCTAGGTCATACATGGATTTACTTTGTTTCCTACACATCAATTCAAAATAAACAGTGAATAATATCCATAAACATAGTGAGCTATGAATATATAATTTCTGTTTTCTTCAGATGTGATCTACCTACAGAATTCATCATTTGTCTTAAATCTATAAACACTATTTCCATTAAAATTGTGAGCTTTTATGAGATTTCTTTCTTGTTGAGTTTCATGGTCAAACTACATGTATCATTCAGCATAGGTACACTGAAATCTCTTTGGGAATCCTTTTTACAATATTCAGACTCTTTACCTATAACTATTTTATTACATATGAAGCATTGGAACACATAATAATCTTTCAGTTTTCTAATAAGACAACAACAACTTTGAATACATTTTTGACAACAACTGACTACACATTCTTCAATGATTTTCTTTCACATGTACCACCATTCTGTATTTTGTATTGCATGTAACATTTATGATTTTTAATTTCTACTTCAAGATTACCTTTTCTACATGTTTCTGAGCCAAATACTTTGCTCTCAAACAAATCCTTTTACATTCTTCACTTTTGTAAGCTATATGACAAACTTCTTTGTAACTGTTGAAGCATTTGTCATAATAATAATATCTGTTATATTTTTCACAATGTGTCTCATTTTCCACAGTTCTATGTTCTGATCCATTGGATAATATGCATATTCTTCTTTCTATCTTATGCTTGTTCTTGGTGTCACATGTTTTGTTACATTTGTCACAGAAGTATTATGATCCTAAGAATGCTACTATACTGTTAATTACACCAAAGTGATCGGGATGTTTACACATATATGTTCTTATTGCTTTCTCAGGAACACAACAGATTACTGAACTGAAATTTTCAACATATACAACATGTATCTGAATATCCACTAGGTGCTCAACATTTTAATATCATCTGGAGTAAATCCCTCTTTGTTTTATTCGCCTATTTGGTTACATAACATCTTGGTTAACTATTTTTGTAATTTGTATTTATATTCTTATCTAATTTACTTCATTTCACAAGTAGTTAGTTCTTTGCCTAAGATAAAGTCTGTTTGATTTGATAAACAATTATTTTTGATTTGTGAAAACAAAGGTTATCACTTCTAGTAATTTTAGTATTGTAACTTTTAGTCTTTTTATCATCACCTGAATTTATGATTTTATTAGTTTTGCTACCTGTTGGAATTGTTAACATTTGAATATTAAATATAATTTTTTCTATACCAATAGACTCAACCGATGTTAAGAAACCTGTGATTTTATTTGCCGAACTTGAACAGAATCATTGGTATTATTTAGTGCTTGATATACTGTATAAAAAGGATAAAACATTTTGGGATTTGCCATTGCAAATTTCATTTTACCCCCTTTTCTGCAATTCGTTCTCTTTTTAGCTACACCTTCCATAGAATTAAGTGCTTCCATTATATTACCTGTTTTCTAACTAATGATATCAAGTTTACTAATATTAGTATCATTAAGAAAAGTTTTATAGTCCATAAACCAAAATTAAAAATTCTTCATTAAATTTAGATTTTATCTTTTTAATCTCAAAGAAAACGTTTTGTCAGTTTGTTCTATTTTGCTTGCTCAAATATATTACTACTGGATTTATAAATTTGATCTAGTCTCATTGTTTTTTCTTGTCTTTATGGTCAAGTTTTTTCAAAAATATTACCGCCAAATCTGTGAAAATAAAATAAATTAGGTATACATTTTGCTCTTGTTTTAGTCTTTTCGAAAAATTCTTGATGAAATGGAAAATCTCACGAAATAATTAAACTAATTAATTCTGATTTCTGTAATATACTGTACCTTTTAATGCAAAAATTTTTAGCTCTGGTTTTGAGTTCAGCTACTATCATATTACTGAGAATCCATGTAGGAATAGATACGTTAAGAGATGTAATTAAATTAATAACTCAATCAATATTTAATGTTGGAATTAGTTTTATTACATCTTCTACAATAGTCATGAGATTGGGTATGTGTGAAATCGTTCATTTTAGTCTCTTATTTAATATAAAAATTATTAAGGAAATTTATAAATAGGCTCACACAGATTCCTTATTGTTGATCACTTATGTACCTTTTAATGTATTTATTATCTTGGGAACTGATTATTTGTTAGGTATTGCAATAAATACGAAATAAAAAATAAATCAGTTATACCATGCTTAACTAATTTTTTGTGAATGTATTATCCTTGAAAAAATAGAACAATCCATTAATATTTGTAAGCTCAGAATTTATGCCAGTAGGCACTCCTGGAAATTCTCTAGTTATAACACCTCATCTTTTACATATAGAATCTCATTCATCTATCATCTTAAAGAATCACTGAAGAATAAAAATGTTTTTCTGTGTATGTGTTACTACACCATTTAATTTAAAATCTTGATGTAATCCCATACTATATATTGGGTTAGGATATCCTGGTATTAATTGTCATATATACAAATTTGTCATATATATCATACGGTTAACAAATAAAACCATTTCACCTAACTAGTCTTTGATAATGTGCATAAATTTTTGTGGTTCCATACCACTACCTATCCACACCCGTTTTTGATAAAATATATATAAAATTTCATTCAAAAATAATAAGTGATCGAACTTCTTAATTTTACATACAGCTTCAGTTAGTTAAGATGAAACAACAGGAATTCTTTTCTGCATGGATAGCAATAATTTTTACCATATGAGCTTTTGATAGCACAGAAATCATCCTGAAATAATTCTAAATTTAAACCATTACAGTATGGATACTCACTCCATCAATATCCGTGTGTTCTAAACATAATGCATGATCATTTACATGAACCAAAATTTCAAATAAATTTATTTTATCTTTTGGTGTATTCCTATCAGTCTCCAAGTACCACAACTCTCTGTCATTTATATGTATTTCCACTGGATCATTATTCATATTTTAAAATAATGACTGACCTTTGGACAACAGTGACCACATATTTCATTACTAGAGATCAGATTATACGCATTTGCATGTTGCCTATACATTTGCATACTTGTCTACTTTTCAATGGTTATTGCATACTTTAACTAAAAACAAGTGATGACCATATTTACAATTTTTAAAAAATTGATATGGGCTCTTCCTCAATCTAATTTTGATGTCTCACAGATTGACTGTGACCTATAACTGAGTGCAATCGCTAACTGAGAAGCCACTGCCTAGTGAAATCATTATGGAAGAGAAACAGGAACAGGCAGACAGAGTCAATGCTCCTGCAGCCACACCCCCAGTTAATCCCCTCCACTGTCATACCATCTGCATTGGCAACAATTAAATTTAACTATGCAAGCTGTTAGTCATATGTCGATTGTTTAAGTTTAGCTTTTTATTTACTTGTACACAGTTGAACGTGTTTACAATGTGTAGCACATAAGGTGTTGTGTGTCATGCTGCCCAAGGAAAGAAATGTCGTTTCATGGATAGCTGAGTACCCTGGAACATTGACATATGACATAATGTTTTATATTGTCGAGTTTGTGAGAAAAACACTTCATGCAAAAAAAGTTTCAAATAGACCAGCATATCAAGGCAAGTCTTCATATCGTAGGAATTCAGAAGGAAGGACCATGACAACAACTTTTGACAACAGCAAGTTGCAGTAGGGGGATTTGTCCAAAGATTGCATTCCTTGCAAGCAATATTCCTCTTCACAAACTTACAAACCCTGTCCTCAAAGGCTTCTTGCACGAATATTCATAAATCAAAATGTACCAGATGAATCAACAACGAATAAAAATTACATAACAGCAATTTACATAAATGTTCTGTAAGAAAAACACAATGAACTTAAGGACAGAATTATCTGCATTTCATTTGACGAAAATACAGACACCTGTGGCCATTACATTGCAAATTTAATTGTTGGGGCTATAAAGGAAGAGCCTTTTTCTTCCTATTTAGTGCCCTGCATAGAACTTTGAAAAAGTAAATCATTCTATGATCGCCAGATTTGTGAGTGAGAGTATATGAAAACTATTTCCAGAATCATCTGCAGGTGAAAGTGTGTTTGAGTTTATTTCAGATGCTGCTCCCTATATGATCGAAGCAGGAAAACCCCTCCGAGTATTTTATCCAAATTTGATTCAAGTGATGTGCTTTGCACATGTAGTACATCACCTTGCTTAAGAAGTACTTTCCACGTTTATGAACGTAAATAAACTGATTTAATCCACAAAGAAAGTATTTATAAGGGCTACTGCTCACATCAAGACCTACAAAGAAAAACCACTGAATGTGGCTTTACCTTCTGAACCAGTGGTAACTCTTTGGTGTATGAGAGTCGAAGCTGTGTTGTTTTATAATGAACATTTTGAGGCTATTACAGGCTTTGGCGGTTTTCCAGTGCAAGGAAGCTTTTAATGATTCTGGCATTAAAAAATGCATTGCTGTGATTAGCACTCATTTTTCCATGTACCTGCAAGTATTAAAAAGCTCGAAAATCAAGGTTTAGCGCTGAATGTATCTATTCAGTTAATGAATAAAATTATTCCAGTGAACTCCTCATTGCCAGAGGTATTCCCAAGAAAACTTAAAGAAAAGTTTGAAAACATTTTAAACAATAACCCAGGCTTTGAAACCTTTGGCCAAATTGATAGTTTTATTAATGGGATAGGTGAACTTTTACCAGAAACAATAAGTGTCACCATAGCACCCAAATTCAAATACTGACCATTACCTCAATTGATGTAGAATGGTCCTTTACTGAGTGATCGAATACGCAATCTTACTACCAAACATTTGGAACAGTACTCTGTCGTTTATGTTTACAATAGTAGAAAAAGGTATAATAAATTTTAAATGATGCTTTAGTCTAGTACTATTTATTAAAAGTTATTGCTGATCAAACAATTCAGGCCTGTATGTCTTTTTTAATAAAATATTACTGAGTTTTTGAGCATGTTCTCTGCATGTGATGTATCTCGAAGTTGGTACTGTACATATCGAATATTTTGCTGTGACTCACTTGCATCACATCCGATTGTTACTGAGAACAACAGCAAAGAAGGAACAATTCTCCAAACACGATATGTGTTTGCAATATTTTAGAAAAAAATCCCAGAAAGGCCCCCTTCCTAACCACTACCAGAAAGTATTCTGAAAATATCAGAAGCCAAAACGTATCGATTTTTCGCGTGGCTAGCGATCTTCCTCATAACTGATATGCACAGTTTCGACTTTGAGATATAATGCACACAGTAATTACCATGTTTATTTATTATTTGATCTTGCATATTTCGACATGTTTCATTCAGTTTGTAAACATTTTTCATGCGTATTGCATGCATCTTTTAAAGTTTTTCTGATGCATATAATCCAGTCTCTGCTCATAACGATGAACATGTCTGTTACTTGTAATTAAAATATTGGGATCATTGTTATTTTCACGAAACTGAATGTCAGTATACTTTTGCCATAAATGAAATGCTGCCTTTGTTACTTAGAATGCCTTTTCAGCTGCACATTTATAATACCATTTTATATTTTTCTTACTCCATTTATATGTAGTTCTATAGTCAGTATTGATATCTTTTACATCACATTGAAGCTTATTTGTAGAATTTAAGGTCTCTTCATTTAACTCACCATTTATTTCAAGATCGTGTGTGTCCAGAAATATCATTAATGCATCTCTGAAAATAACATCATTCACCTGAGTAAGTTTTTTAGAATCCAGAAAATCTAAATAACCATAAACATTCAAATATTTCATTGCTTTACTCATTTCATCTGCAACTACCGTTTTCACAAACGACAATAATAGAAGCAACTTCATTTATATAGACTTAAAATATAAGATTAATCTCCAATTTGGAAGTATTGAAAGAAAATGAGAAATCGACTTCATGTATTAATGAACCTGATCTATATGCAAAATTTTTTAGTAATGAAAACGAGAAATCGAATAAAAATCATACTTATTAAATGGAATCAGTCATGGACTTCATCACTAACTAGCTGAAATACAGGATGTATAAAAAAGAGTCATCCAATGTTGCACATTTATATTTCTGAAACTAATAAACATATATGATGAATTTTTCTTTCTGATAAACAGGAAACAAAAAGTTTTTTTTCTTTCATTCCTTTTCATAGGTGTTCAATATGCCCCCCTTGTTCCCACACTGCAGCGAATATGTCTTCAGTTACAGCTCTCATGGCTGATGTTATGCGATGTCTCAGTTCATTCATTGTTGTTGGTAATAGAGGCACATGAACAGTCTTTTATAAGCCCCACAATAAATAATCACATACAGTCAGATCCAATGACCGTGGATGCCGTAATGAAAGGCTGAATCATTTGGTCCAGTGTAACCGACCCAGCATTCAGTAATCCTTTGATTTAAAAAGAAAGTTCTCAACCATATCGAGAAATGTGCTTTCTGTAACAGTGTTCTCGCAAAGAAAAATGGTCCATAAACCTTTCCTGTGAAACTGCACAGAACACATCAAGTTTTCGAGAGTCCCTCTCATGTCGTACAGCTTCACGTGGTTGTTTCGTACCCAATATTGTCCCATTATGACCCTTCCATTTAAATGCAACGTTGCGTTGCCACAAAACACTAAGCGTGGAAGACAACTGTCATCCTCCATCTTGCCAATAACGAAATTACAGAAGTCCACATGTTGTTGTTTGTCACCTTCACGAAGAGCTAGCAGTAGCTGAATTTTGAATAGCTTCATGTGTAAACGTTGACGCAACATACGTCAGACGGACATCAGGGGCATGTAGAGCTGTCGAGCTGCATGGCGAACAGATTTCTGTGGACTCCTTGTGAAACTATGGCGGATGCAGTCTACGTTTGTGTCAGGCACTCGGGAACGGCACGGCGCTTCGCCTTTACACAAACAACCTGTTTCTCGGAATTGTTCATGCCATCGTCTAATGCTCCGTGCTGTAGGAGGATCCACACCATACCCAGTACGAAAGTCACTCTGAACAGTTATTACTGACCCGCACTGCGCATAACGTAAATCATGAAACGCTTTCCGTTGTCCTGACATCATTTAACTAGAACTGACGTGGGCGCACACTGGTGCTACCTAGCGGATACCATGTAAAACTCGAGAATTTTCCCTTTCCAACAGTACGTTGTTGATGCACATATCTCAAATATAACAGGTACAATTTTTTTATCGGATGATTATTTTTGATACACACTATAAAATAACAAGCAAGTGTTCATGCTTATCGATGAAAAGAATAATCCAAAGTTGTATGCAAATCACGTTGGTGATTTTTTAGGCTATGCTTGTTCTATGGATGCAATTAGAGATCGTGTAGATATTGAAAATGAGATAACTTAGAGTGAATTGAAAAACATCTCACACATAAATATATACAACCACACACAGTGTTCATTAGCAAAAAGGCATAACTTCATTAGAAAAAAATAGGACAATCACTTCATAAAATGAAATATAAAAGATAATTAGTGATATTGGTTTAAAATTATATTTAATTTTAAGGAGTACAGAATTGCGTGATGAAAATGGTCATAATGATCGACATATAACAGAAGAAATTCTTCTTCTTGTCTTTTAGGCTCATCAAGTTTCCTCCATTCTGCCCTATCCAGCACAGTTCTCCACCATCCTCAGACTCGGAGAGATTTTATATTTTCTTCCACATCATCTTTCCACTGTTCCCGCATCCTTCCTCTCTTTCTTCTTCCGTTTGGCCACCGTTCAAAAACCTTTTTCGTTGTTATCCCAGTATTCATCCTAGCCAGACTATTTGTCTACTTTTAATAATTCTTACGATATTAGCACCTTGTACGACGCGGTTCAGCTCTATATTTGTCCAAGATATCCAGAAACCATTATTATCCTGAACTGTCGGATAGATCTTGCACAGCACTCTACGTTCAGATATCCTGAGCTGCTGCTCATCAACACACGTTTGCGTCCATATTTCGTATCCGTAGGTTACAACTGGCCTGATCATGACCTTATACAGTTGCAGCTTCAGCTGCCTATTTAGTTATCTAGAGGCCAACAAGTTCATAAATGTGTGGAAGCATCTATTACTACTTACTGTGCGTAGTTTTATTTCAGTTGCCATAGAATTCGTGCTGTTAATATTGGAGTCCAAACAGTCAAAGTTCTACACATGTTCAAAATTGAAACTGTCTGCTGATACTCTATTCTAGTTATTATTTTCCTTCCTGGGGAAATTCATGTACTTAGTCTTTGTTTCATTTATAGAAAGGCCTCTAGGTTCTATGGCTTCTTTCAGATCGCATATTGTCCTCTATAGCGAGACCCTTCTTCTCCCAACAATTGCTACATCACCATATGCGCATATCTGAGGTGACTGCGTGCCTATTTAACCAGATATCTGAAGCTTTTGGATGGCTGCTTCAAGATTCAGATTGAAAATTATTGTAGACAGTCCGTCCCCTTGTCTGACTCCTTTACTAATGCTAAACCAATTGCTCTGTTCTCTATCCATTCGCACTGCAGCCTTGGAGCCTGCGAAAGTTGCTTGAGTAAGTTAGACGTACTTCTACAATATACCAAACAGCAGCAAATAATTTAGCATTTGTGCTCTGCTGAGTATATTAAAGGCCTACTTGAAGTCTATGTAGAGGTTATAAAGCTCAGTTTTACACTCATATGCCTTTTCATGTATTTGCCTCAAGACAAATATCTGGTTTGTTGTTGGCATATTACGCCGAAATCCACACTGAAACTCCCCCAGAATCTCTTCTGTATATGGTGATGACCTGTTGTAGATAATACAAGAGAATATCTCATAGGTTACATTCAGCAGGGTAAATCCTCGATAATTTGAACACCAGATCTTGTCTCCTTTCTCGTGTACTGGCTGCATTACGCTTCTGGTCCGCTCTTCTGGGATTATTTCCTGATTCCACATCAACTTAATAGGTTTTTGGATCCGCTTATGAAGATCTAATAAGTTTTTGGATCCGCTTATGAAGATCAGTTCCCCAAGTTCTTAGCAGTTCTGCAGTTATTTCATCAGTTCCTGGTACACTGTAATTTTTTAAACAGTATACTTCCGTCCATACTGCCTCTAATGTTGGTTCCTATATTTCTGGATCTGGATGTGGAGTAGCTGCTCATTCCTTGTAGGATTCTCCTCCAAAAGTCCATTGAAGTACTCTCTCCATCTATCCAGAACATCTTTTTTATCTGTCAGCATATTTCCCTCTTTTTCCTTACAAGCTGTTATTTTTGGTCTATGGTCTTGTAGAATTTTCTGCTTTCATTCCTTTGGTAGCGCTCTTGCATCTCCTCTATCTTTCTCTTCATGGCTTCCCTTTCTTCTCCTACATACCGTTGCTGCCTCTCTTCTCCTTTCTTTATATAATGCTTGATTTGATTTAGTATTCCGCTGCAGACATTTTAGCCTTGCTTTCTTTTTCTGCTCAACTGCATGTCTACATTCATCATCATACCAGTCTTCATTCCTAAGTCTCCTTGTTGCCTCGAATATTTAATTAATGTGCTGTTGTTCTAATGGCATCTTTAATAGAGTTTCATTGTTTGTCTATATCATCTACACTATTTTTTGTTTTTAGCTCCTGCCTCAATCTGTTCTGGTACTCCTGAGTAGTAGACCTATCTTTTAGTTATTCTATATTCCATTTCTTTAGTCTGAGACTACTTCCTCTGGCAGCCATGGCACGTTTATGTGTCATTTTGGCTCCTATTAAGTAATGGTCAGAATCAGAAGTAGAAAGTGCGCACATTTTCCATATTGGATGCCCATCTCTTTGATATCAAAACAAAGTCTATTTCGCTTGCTTCATTTGTTCCTGGTTTTTCCATGTCCCTTTGTAGATATTTTCCCTTGGAAAACAGTTATTTACTGTCTTCAACTTATCTGCAAAAGCAAACTGGGCAACCCTCATACCGTTATTATTAGTTTCATCCTGCAGACTTTCCTTATAAAACACACTTCTGAACTCCTCTTCCTTTCTCAGTTTGTCATTATAGTCGCCTAGAATTATTTTGAAGTCATATTTGGGTATTCTGTCACAAATCTGCAATAGTTGGTCATAGAATATCTTCATCTGACTCTTTCGTTGGTGCATACACACTCACAATGGTCACACTGTGGAATTTGCCTTTCATACACTAAGTATATATTCTTTCATTGAAAGCAATAAGAGATCTACGTATATCCTGGGACACTATAAACCCAAATCCATACTCCCCTTGTCTTTCGTCTTTTACTGAGTAGTACAGCGAGAATTTCTGCTTATGAAATCTCTCCTCCTCCCTTCCACTTGATTTTCTGCGGTGTAACAGCTCACTTTCCATACCTTAGTACCTCTTCTGCAACACTATTCGTCGGTCTAGTTTGCAACAGCGTACGCACATGCCACATTACAAATTTAAGCACAGATATATCCATATTCCTGTTTCCTAGCACAGTTTGCCTTCGTAAGGTAAGTCAAGCATTCCTTGTTGAATTATTCGCAATAATAGATTTTTACAAGGCAGGGTTACCAACCCTGCGTCCAACCCCCAACCTGGAGGACTGGGCTTTCATTTAAAGCTTAACTCCCCTAGAGTGGTTGACGACGTAGCCTAGAAAATCCCCCTTCCCTATGATGTGGGGCACACTTCGTTTGGTTCGTCAGAAGAAATTAAAAGACAGAAATTCTTAGAAGAGCAACTAGCCTGTAACTTTAGTCGCTTTAATCTTCAACAGAATACATAAAAATATATTAAAGTCAATGAAGAAAAAATAAAATGAAATTGCAGGCGAGATGTTTGTCAATGAAGAACACTTATGAAATAATATAGAAAAAGATAAATCTAATAAAATTTTTTTCTTAAATGGAGTTACGTGTGGACATCATAAATAACAAACTTACATTCAACGGAAACCAAACATTTGTGATTCTTGATGAAAAGAATAATCTGTAGTTTAAAGCAAAAGATGTGGCTAAACTTTAAAAATCTAAAAACACAAGAAAGGCAATATCAGATGTTGTTAGAGAAAACTAATAATCAACATTACGAGCTTGAGGTTCGTGGTCAACTCCGTGAGAAAATAAGAAAGGACCAGAATTGTGGAAGAACAAGTCATGAGTCCTGCATCAAGACAAGGCACTTGCTCATATTGCATTATCTGTTAAGATGCTGCCGGCCGGAGTGGCTGAGCTGTTCTAGGCGCTTCAGTCTGGAACCGCGCGACCGCTACGGTCGCAGGTTCGAATCCTGCCACGGACATGGATGTGTGTGATGTCCTTAGGTTAGTTAGGTTTAAGTAGTTCTAAGTTCTAGGGGAGTGATGACCTCAGATGTTAAGTCCCATAGTGCCCAGAGCCATTTGAACCATATATATATATATATATATATATATATATATATATATATATATATATATATATATATATATATATATATATTTTTATTTTTTTTTTTTTTTCGTTAAGATGCCTCTAGTGGAGTACAGCACCCCAGTGTTAGGACCACCGACCTTACAAGCCTCAACTAGCACTATGTGATTTTTCTCAATTCTCAAACACCAATCTGCGTTAAAAGGAACAAGATTTCAATCCGCTGAAGCACTGAAAGACAAAATGGCACGCATCATCAGATAGCTCAAAGCGAAAGACTTCCAGCACTGTTTTCAAAAGAAGAAAATTCACATGGAACGTTGAAGTGATAAAAGAGAAGAGTATGTTGAACGTGATAATAAGTGTATATGTTGAAACGTCCCCTTAGAAAAATTTATGAATTACTGTGCTGGTAAACCCCTTACGTTATTTGATTTTCAAACAGCTGAGCAGAACTGAACGTACTCAGACATTTCGCTCTTTACTTATTCTGATCAACACTAAACTGACACACAACGCAACGCAATCTGATTTTCAAAAATTCCTACAAAAGAATGGCCCTGACTAACAATAACCTATACCTTTCATGAATCACTTACCTCACAAAAATATTCGTTACTCGAACTAATGCAATACAGCTAGGACCACTACTGCCAGCTAAATAAAAGATTCTAACTACTAAATGGACTAACTAATGATAGGCACAGTTAGCAAATGACAGATTTTGATAAAGAACAAACAATGTATTTACCTTAATAGTGTTCAAAGTCATAATATGTATATCAGTTACGACATCCAGTCTGACAATTTTACTGTCTCTGATGAACACACATCCAGATCATCCGCTCTCAAAACTCCGCCATTTCTCTCCCCACACCCACAACTGCTGGCGGCTCACCTCCAACTGTGCAACGCTACGCGCTGTTAACAGCCAACTGCCCAGCACTACAATAGCAATACTGCAACAATGCAGACCAGCCACAGACTTCACACAGCACAGTCAGTGATTTTCACATAGAGTGCTAGGTGGCGTTACCAACATAAAAACCTAAACAGCCTACTTACAATGTATGGATTTGAAGTAAAATGTTTTACAGCAACAGTCGTGTTATTTTTTAGCCAAATCTTGTGTGTCCCGATTTAGTTGTTTCTTTCACAGTAAAGGTATCGCCCTGTATTAGGATCTTCTTCAAGATCAACAGTCTTCACCAGTTTTTAGGTAATTGAGGAAAAAAGAATATTGTGAAGAATATCTCAGCACAGAGGTTGAAATATCGATTTTACCTTTAGTGACAATGGCCACTAAAGCCTGCATTACTCTATCTCAGATCCGACAACTGGATGTGAGGATGCGTTTAATATAGGCAGCCTGAAAGGAACAGAGGGTGTGGTGTGTACCGTTACCACGCAGCGTGCGGCTCTGCCGTTAACGAAGACGGCAGGCGGGGCGCTGCAGGCGGACACGCACGCGCGTTAACGCGTTGAGTCCGGCGAAAAGTGAGCGTGCGGCGGTCGTTAGCGAACACGGCCGAGGGCGGGCTAGGGCTCTAAGGACCTTCCGCAGGAAGCGGCTAACCACGCCGGTGGGTGATGAAAGCGACCGCGTGGGCCGCCAGGAAGGCGGTTTCATCCTACCTGAACGACGTACAGTACCGACGCTATGAAAACGTTCAAAAGAAGTGTACGGAACCATTAATCTTGGTCACCATTATAATTTTAGAGTATAGCGTCATAGCCAGTTCTGACGAAACTCTACCATCTGGTGAGCAAGATGTGTGAGACAGGCGAAATACCCTCAGACTTCAAATAATAATTCCAATCCCAAACAAAGCAGGTGCTGACAGATGTGAAAATTACCCAACAATCAGTTTAATAAGTCACGGATGCAAAATACTAACGCGAATTCTTTACAGACGAAGAGAAAAACTGGTAGAAGCCGACCTCGGGGAAGATCAGTTTCGATACCGTAGAAATGTTGGAACACGTGAGGCAATACTGACCCTACGACTTATCTTAGAAGCTACATTAAGGAAGGGCAAACCTATGTCTCTAGCATTTGTAGCCTTAGAGAAAGCTTTTGACAATGTTGACTGGAATACCCTCTTTCTAATTCTGAAGGTGGCAGGGGTAAAATACATGGAGCGAAAGGCTATTTACAATTTGTACAGAAACCAGATGGCAGTTATAAGAGTCGAGGGGCATGAAAGGGAAGCAGTGGTTGGGAAACGAGTGAGACAGGGTTGTAGCCTGTCCCCGATGTTATTCAATCTGTATATTGAGCAAGCAGTGAAGGAAACAAAAGAAAAATTCGGAGTAGGTATTAAAATCCATGGAGAAGAAATAAAAACTTTGAGGTTCGCCGATGACATTGTAATTCTGTCAGAGACAGCAAAGGACTTGGAAGAGCAATTGAACGGAATGGACAGTGTCTTGAAAGGAGGATATAAGATGAACATCAACAAAAGCAAAACGAGGATAATGGAATGTGGTCGAATTGAGTCGGGTGATGCTGAGGGAATTAGATTAGGAAATGAGAAACTTAAGGTAGTAAAGGAGTTTTGCTATTTCGGGAGCAAAATAACTGATGATGGTCGAAGTAGAGGGGATATAAAATGTAGACTGGCAATGGCAAGGAAAGCGTTTCTGAAGAAGAGAAATTTGTTAACATGGAGTATAGATTTAAGTGTCAGGAAGTCGTTTCTGAAAGTATTTGTATGGAGTGTAGCCATGTATGGAAGTGAAACATGGACGATAAATAGTTTGGACAAGAAGACAACAGAAGCTTTCGAAATGTGGTGCTACAGAAGAATGCTGAAGATTAGATGGGTAGATCATATAACTAATGAGGAGGTATTGAATAGGATTGGGGAGATGAGAACTTTGTGGCACAACTTCACTAGAAGAAGGGCTCGGTTGGTAGGACATGTTCTGAGACATCGAGGGATCACCAATGTAGTATTGGTGGGCAGCGTGGAGGGTAAAAATCGTAGAAGGCGACGAAGTGATGAGTACACTAAACAGATTCAGAAGGATGTAGGTTACAGTAAGTACTGGGAGATGAAGAAGCTTTCACAGGATAGAGTAGCATGGAGAGCAGCATCAAACCATTCTCAGGACTGAAGACCACAACAACAACATCAACATCATTAAGCGTTTCGAGATAGTCTCATCATCAGATATTTCGAAAAATCCACTACGCTGTGGCTTCCTATTTTATTCCGAAAGTCCATCAGTGCGCAGCAGGTAATGCAACAAATTTTTTGTCGACTAATTTCGGTTGAAAAAATGTGAAATTTGTTGTGGGACATCGTGGAATACTCCGATAGTTGTCGGCGCTATAAGTAGCCTTGGAACTGGCGTCTGTAACGGAGGAGTGTTCCTTTGGCGGAAAAACAGAGCATCGCAGATATCTACAGGCGCTTGCTACGGAGACCTGACAGTGAACAAAAGCACAGTGAGTCGTTGGGCGAGGCATCCCTCATCATCGAAACAAGGCCACGCAAACCTGTACGATTTCCCGCACACCGACTGGCCGCACACAACTGTGGCTTGTGGGGCGGCGGGCTGTTTATCACATTAATATAATCATTATTATGGGAGGAAACTGGAATTGTTGTAAATATTTTTTGCCGTCATTTAAGAGAGCCTGGCAACTATTTCTGTGGTCAGCCAGAAAGCGATCGAGAATGTACTGACCATATTTTCCAGTCTGCAAGTCCACTTTGTTGACCAGCCCATTGAAAGTAATGTATCTATTCTCTATTTGCTCAGAAGGATCAGGTCTATGATTATAAAAATAGTTCAAATGGCTCTGAGCACTATGGTACTTAAATTTTGAGGTCATCAGTCCCCTAGAACTTCGAACTACACTCCTGGAAATTGAAATAAGAACACCGTGAATTCATTGTCCCAGGAAGGGGAAACTTTATTGACACATTCCTGGGGTCAGATACATCACATGATCACACTGACAGAACCACAGGCACATAGACACAGGCAACAGAGCATGCACAATGTCGGCACTAGTACAGTGTATATCCACCTTTCGCAGCAATGCAGGCTGCTATTCTCCCATGGAGACGATCGTAGAGATGCTGGATGTAGTCCTGTGGAACGGCTTGCCATGCCATTTCCACCTGGCGCCTCAGTTGGACCAGCGTTCGTGCTGGACGTGCAGACCGCGTGAGACGACGCTTCATCCAGTCCCAAACATGCTCAATGGGGGACAGATCCGGAGATCTTGCTGGCCAGGGTAGTTGACTTACACCTTCTAGAGCACGTTGGGTGGCACGGGATACATGCGGACGTGCATTGTCCTGTTGGAACAGCAAGTTCCCTTGCCGGTCTAGGAATGGTAGAACGATGGGTTCGATGACGGTTTGGATGTACCGTGCACTATTCAGTGTCCCCTCGACGATCACCAGTGGTGTACGGCCAGTGTAGGAGATCGCTCCCCACACCATGATGCCGGGTGTTGGCCGTGTGTGCCTCGGTCGTATGCAGTCCTGATTGTGGCGCTCACCTGCACGGCGCCAAACACGCATACGACCATCATTGGCACCAAGGCAGAAGCGACTCTCATCGCTGAAGACGACACGTCTCCATTCGTCCCTCCATTCACGCCTGTCGCGACACCACTGGAGGCGGGCTGCAAGATGTTGGGGCGTGAGCGGAAGACGGCCTAACGGTGTGCGGGACCGTAGCCCAGCTTCATGGAGACGGTTGCGAATGGTCCTCGCCGATACCCCAGGAGCAACAGTGTCCCTAATTTGCTGCGAAGTGGCGGTGCGGTCCCCTACGGCACTGCGTAGGATCCTACGATCTTGGCGTGCATCCGTGCGTCGCTGCGGTCCGGTCCCAGGTCGACGGGCACGTGCACCTTCCGCCGACCACTGGCGACAACATCGATGTACTGTGGAGACCTCACGCCCCACGTATTGAGCAATTCGGCGGTACGTCCACCCGGCCTCCCGCATGCCCACTATACGCCCTCGCTCAAAGTCCGTCAACTGCACATACTCTTCACGTCCACGCTGTCGCGGCATGCTACCAGTGTTAAAGACTGCGATGGAGCTCCGTATGCCACGGCAAACTGGCTGACACTGACGGCGGCGGTGCACAAATGCTGCGCAGCTAGCGCCATTCGACGGCCAACACCGCGGTTCCTGGTGTGTCCGCTGTGCCGTGCGTGTGATCATTGCCTGTACAGCCCTCTCGCAGTGTCCGGAGCAAGTATGGTGGGTCTGACACACCGGTGTCAATGTGTTCTTTTTTCCATTTCCAGGAGTGTATTTAAACCTAACTAACCTAAGGATATCACACACATCCATGCCCGAGGCAGGATTCGAACCTGCAACCGTAGCGGTCGCGTGGTTCCAGACTGTAGCGCCAAAACCGCTCGGCCACTCTGACCAGCTTTATGATTATAAATGAGGATTTTGAGCTCTCATTGACACACACATTTAGTAAAGTTCCACATGCACAGCATTGTAATATTCTTTATGTTCATACTAACGGTAGATATCTCTATCCTAAACAGCACTATGAGCAGTTCAGAGACGACCTCTATGGTAAATTCCTAATAAATTGTCTTTCGCTCTGACTACTGATAATCGAAATATATGCTCGTCACAAAATTGGAAAATTACTGTCACCACTTGCCACGCGGATTTGCTAACATTACAGGCAGCACACTAACAGTTACTTTTCCGAAATTTAAACGATCCAGGACTGTGTACAGTCCTCTCGAGTTCACTATCTCTTATTAGTGAAAATAAGGGTTTTGTAACAGCCTGTCTCTGACGTCATCCGAGGCAGCACGCACTCTGACGTTTGACTGATGCGGATCTTAACGGTGGTTTGGGTGCGAATTGAAGCCTCGACTTGTCTCTCGGGCTGTATTTGTATATGTTGCGCAGTGGACGGCCAAGGGAAAATCCGCTGTCATCTGCCCCATGCACCCAGTAGCAGTCTCTAAACGGTCGCTTTCTCGGACACCCAACATTTAATAACAATGTTATGAATCGGTTTAGAATCTTCGTAATTTTTGTATGGATGTAGATAAGATGGTTAAAATCACAGGAAAAAGTTTCAACTCGCTGCATTAAAACTTTGCCTTGTAGAATTTTTAGAACAGATCCGGCAGTAGAGCATGACCTCTGAACTACAACTTTAAGAGACATTACTATTTACATCCAGGCCATTAAACTTGTTACAGCTTTATTATTTAATAGGTTTTATCATGTGCTGTAAACAAAACGTTCTAGCATTAATGTAACACAATTAATCTACTACAAATAAGGATGTTTTTGTTTCAAATTTAGTTTTCATTAAATTACTCGAATACTATCACAGGTAGCTTAACGGGGACACGTAGTTATTATTTTTACGTCAAACTGAAGCGTCATACAAATTTTCACTGTGATATTTAGCGCTTTCAATTTTTCTTAAAAACGGGGATTCTGTCCAAAATATTGCTTTAATCACGTTGAGACTTATAACAGTTAATTTTGACATACATCTGCACATTATGACCAATTTCTGGCTTGCTAGCTTTATTATTTAGCACCACTTATTCTTCTCTTAAAACGATGTATTCAGGTAAAAATATTGACCTAATGAATCTGATACTTGACAGCGAACTGGTTTAAGTCCCGGCACACTCGCTCGCGTCTGTATCTCTCAAATGATGCAGCGCTTGTTTCGCCATAGGCTCCTGCAGATTTGGAACATGCGGATTCTCTTATTCTAGGTGAACGACGAATCACAATGAAACACCTTGCTGCTGAACTGGACAGTCTCTGTTGGTAGTGCTGACAGAATCGTCTATCACTTGCGGTACTCAGAGCTGTGTGACCGTTGGGTTCCTCTCCACCTAACAAAAGATCACAAAGATCAACGAAAGACTATCTGTGAGGAACTGAGGAGCATTACAAGTGTGATCGTAACAATTATCTGTCGAACATCGTCACAATCTATGAAACATGGGTTCATCAGTTCGAATCGGAAACAAATAGAAAATTTATGGAGTGGCGCCACACCATCGCACTGAACGGAGATTATGTTGCAAAATAGGATCTTGTAGTCGTAAGAGGGAGAAATAAAATGGTGTTTTAGGATCCTGAATAAAACCAGCCTGCTTTCAGAAAAATGTGTATTCCCTTGCTTACTGAACGCCCCTTGTAGTACGAAGTGACATAAGATTGTATATTGTTCTCGCCATATCTGACGATGGAGCTATCAAGAAACGCGTAATGATATAAGAAATAGAAATTACATTGCTGACGAAGAATACTTATTTCCATTCAGTGCAAAGATTATCGCAGGTCTACTAAGAGACTTTTTGTCTAATGTGTTCAAAAGTAGAATTTTGTTTTATCAGATATGAGAGATATCGTCGTCAGTTTTCTGACTGGTTTAATGCGGCTCGCCACGAATTTGTCTCCTGTGACAACCTTTTCATCTCAGATTAGGACTTACGCCCAATTAAACTGATGTATTCCAATCTCTCTCTTTCCCTGCAGCCTTTATTCTCTACAGCTCCCTCAAGTATCACGGAAGATACTCCTTTATGTCTTAACATATGTTGTACCATTCTCTTCTTCTTTTCATTGTCTTCTACATGTTCCCCTCCTCGATTCTGCGGAGAATCTCCTCAATTTTTATGACGTCACAGTTTCCTTCATCCTTCTGTAGCACCACATGTTAAATGCTTCGATCCGCTTTTTTGCATATAATGCTGTGCTGTGAACGTTCATTTTCAAATAATTCTTCCTCAAATTAAGACTCGAATGTCTGATATTCGAAGACTTCTTTGGGCTGGGAATGCCTTCTTTCCTTCTATTACTTTGTTTTACATATCTTGCTTTCATCCTCTGCCAAGTGTTATTTTGCTTCCTATGCAGCAGAATTGCTTCACATCATGTACTTCATGAATTTCAATGCTAGTTTAATCGCTAATTTAATCTCTGCTACACTTTATTACTTTCGTCTTTCTTGGTTTTATCCTCACTTCATGTTATGCAATAATCAAAAATGATTCAAATGGCTCTAAGCACTATGGGACTTATCATCGGAGTTAATCAGTCCCCTGGACTTGGAACTACTTAAACTTAACTAACGTAAGAACATCACACACCTCCTTTCCCGACGCAGGATTCGAACCTGCGACCGCAGCAGCAGCGCGGTTTCGGACTGAAGCGCCTAGAACGGCTCGGCCACAGCAGCCGGCGTACTAATCAAGTTGTTCATTCCGTTAAATTCTTCTTCACTTTTACTAAGGAGTGCAATGTCGTAAGCAAATATGATCGTAGATGTCTTTTCACCCGGAATCAATTCGATGAAAGCCTCCTGAGGACATCGTTTATCATATTGATTACAGGTGGAACCTTCAGAATATAAATGAAGCAAAACAGTCTATGTTAATTGTTTTACTTGTTAATACATAGCTCCGTTGCCATATGCGAAGCGAGAGGTTTATTTTCGGACGTATGTTTACGTTTGTTTTACGTTTACATAACTTTGACAGCAACGTGTCCAGAGACTTGTCGCGCAACATGCTTGCTTTCAAGACTGGGAGGTGATATAGACCCGGATCGGATCCGCGTGGCTTATGGACGACAGTTGGTCTAGACTGGACTGGTCTGGACTGGCGTGCGGTTTCGGGCTGTTTTACACGCTCGTTTGGGCAAATGCTGCGTTACCCTCAATCTCAGTTTCAGAAAATGCGGTTAACTGTCAGTAAGTAATACACTCCTGGAAATTGAAATACGAACACCGTGAATTCATTGTCCCAGGAAGGGGAAACTTTATTGACACATTCCTGGGGTCAGATACATCACATGATCACACTGACAGAACCACAGGCACATAGACACAGGCAACAGAGCATGCACAATGTCGGCACTAGTACAGTGTATATCCACCTTTCGCAGCAATGCAGGCTGCTATTCTCCCATGGAGACGATCGTAGAGATGCTGGATGTAGTCCTGTGGAATGGCTTGCCATGCCATTTCCACCTGGCGCCTCAGTTGGACCAGCGTTCGTGCTGGACGTGCAGACCGCGTGAGACGACGCTTCATCCAGCCCCAAACATGCTCAATGGGGGACCGATCCGGAGATCGTGCTGGCCAGGGTAGTTGACTTACACCTTCTAGAGCACGTTGGGTGGCACGGGATACATGTGGACGTGCATTGTCCTGTTGGAACAGCAAGTTCCCTTGCCGGTCTAGGAATGGTAGAACGATGGGTTCGATGACGGTTTGGATGTACCGTGCACTATTCAGTGTCCCCTCGACGATCACCAGTGGTGTACGGCCAGTGTAGGAGATCGCTCCCCACACCATGATGCCGGGTGTTGGCCCTGTGTGCCTCGGTCGTATGCAGTCCTGATTGTGGCGCTCACCTGCACGGCGCCAAACACGCATACGACCATCATTGGCACCAAGGCAGAAGCGACTGTCATCGCTGAAGACGACACGTCTCCATTCGTCCCTCCATTCACGCCTGTCGCGACACCACTGGAGGCGGGCTGCACGATGTTGGGGCGTGAGCGGAAGACGGCCTAACGGTGTGCGGGACCGTAGCCCAGCTTCATGGAGACGGTTGCGAATGGTCCTCGCCGATACCCCAGGAGCAACAGTGTCCCTAATTTGCTGGGAAGTGGCGGTGCGGTCCCCTACGGCACTGCGTAGGATCCTACGGTCTTGGCGTGCATCCGTGCGTCGCTGCGGTCCGGTCCCAGGTCGACGGGCACGTGCACCTTCCGCCGACCACTGGCGACAACATCGATGTACTGTGGAGACCTCACGCCCCACGTGTTGAGCAATTCGGCGGTACGTCCACCCGGCCTCCCGCATGCCCACTATACGCCCTCGCTCAAAGTCCGTCAACTGCACATACGGTTCACGTCCACGCTGTCGCGGCATGCTACCAGTGTTAAAGACTGCGATGGAGCTCCGTATGCCACGGCAAACTGGCTGACACTGACGGCGGCGGTGCACAAATGCTGCGCAGCTAGCGCCATTCGACGGCCAACACCGCGGTTCCTGGTGTGTCCGCTGTGCCGTGCGTGTGATCATTGCTTGTACAGCCCTCTCGCAGTGTCCGGAGCAAGTATGGTGGGTCTGACACACCGGTGTCAATGTGTTCTTTTTTCCATTTCCAGGAGTGTAGATTATGGCTCGGAACTGGTGCCCGATAGCATTCCAGACGTCTGCCATATGGTTCAGATCAGGGGAATTTCCTTGCGAAGAGATCAGTGTCAGTTCACTGTTACATTCCTGAAACCACTGTAGAACGTTTGTGGTCTTGAGACACGGGCAGTTATCCATTTGGAAGATGCCATCGCCGCCAGGGAAGACGTCAAGCACAAGAGACACAGGTGGCCGGCAGTAATGTTCACATAGTCTACATTTGTCACGGTGCCTTCAATTATTAGCACGGATTCCTTGGAAGTCTGGGTGAATGCCCCTCTACCGCAATACTGCTCCCATCAGTCTGCGTCTTTTGTGCGCTTCATGTTTCGAGCAGCCATTTGCCTAGATAACTGCGTATCCGCCGACGACCATCGGCTTGGTGCAACAAGAAACATTACTCATCCGACCAAGCGACACGTATCCTTTGATCCACGGTTCAATCTCGTTAATGCCATGTTTGTTGTCGTTGTTGTGGTCTTCAGTCCTGAGACTGGTTTGATGCAGCTCTCCATGCTACTCTATCCTGTGCAAGCTTCTTCATCTCCCAGTACCTACTGCAACCTACATCCTTCTGAATCTGCTTAGTGTATTCATCTCTTGGTCTCCCTCTACGATTTTTACCCTCCACGCTGCCCTCCAATGCTAAATTTGTGATCCCTTGATGCCTCAAAACATGTCCTACCAACCGATCCCTTCTTCTAGTCAAGTTGTGCCACAAACTTCTCTTCTCCCCAATCCTATTCAATACTTCCTCATTAGTTATATGATCTACCCATCTAATCTTCAGCATTCTTCTGTAGCACCACATTTCGAAAGCTTCTATTCTCTTCTTGTCCAAACTATTTATCGTCCATGTTTCACTTCCATACATGGCTACACTCCATACAAATACTTTCAGAAACGACTTCCTGACACTTAAATCTATACTCGATGTTAACAGATTTCTCTTCTTCAGAAACGATTTCCTCGCCATTGCCAGTCTACATTTTATATCCTCTCTACTTCGACCATCATCAGTTATTTTACTCCCTAAATAGCAAAACTCCTTTACTACTTTAAGTGTCTCATTTCCTAATCTAATTTCCTCAGCATCACCCGATTTAATTCGACTACATTCCATTATCCTCGTTTTGCTTTTGTTGATGTTCATCTTATATCCTCCTTTCAAGACACTGTCCATTCCGTTCAACTGCTCTTCCAAGTCCTTTGCTGTCTCTGACAGAATTACAATGACACTGGCGAACCTCAAAGTTTTTACTTCTTCTCCATGAATTTTAATACCTAGTCCGAATTTTTCTTTTGTTTCCTTTACTTCTTGCTCAATATACAGATTGAATACCATTGGGGAGAGGCTACAACCCTGTCTCACTCCCTTCCCAACCACTGCTTCCCCTTCATGCCCCTCGACTCTTACAACTGCCACCTGGTTTCTGTACAAATTGTAAATAGCCTTTCGCTCCTTGTATTTTACCCCTGCCACCTTCAGAATTTGAAAGAGAGTATTCCAGTTAACGTTGTCAAAAGCTTTCTCTAAGTCTACAAATGCTAGAAACGTAGGTTTGCCTTTTCTTAATCTTTCTTCTAAGATAAGTCGTAAGGTTAGTATTGCCTCACGTGTTCCAACATTTCTACGGAATCCAAACTGATCTTCCCCGAGGTCGGCTTCTACCAGTTTTTCCATTCGTCTGTAAAGAATTCGTGTTAGTATTTTGCAGCTGTGACTTATTAAACTGATAGTTCGGTAATTTTCACATCTGTCAACACCTGCTTTCTTTGGGATTGGAATTACTGTCAATGCCATACCCCATGAAAACAATGCCATACCCCATGAAAACATAACTGACGTCGTCGTTGTGTCAATATAAGAACACGAAGATGTCGCCCGCTGCGAAGCCCCATGTTCAAACATATGCATTGATCAGATTGTTCCGAAACATTTGTATGAGTACCCCAGACCGCCCCCTAGTCTGAAATATAGAGCGCTCAAACATCCGATCTCCACTTTCTGTGATGGGTCGTGGACGTCCAACATATCGTCGCCAACCTGTGGTTTCACCGTTCTTCAGCCGCTTTCCGTCGGCGCTCACGACGATAGCAAGCGAATAGTCGGTCACCTTCGCCTTTACCGACATGCTCTTTCCTAGGCACCGAGTCAAAACAATCTGCCCTTTGTCAAAGTCGCTTATGTCAGCGGATTTCCCCATTTGTAGTTCGTACCATCGCTAGAACGGTTATACGTTTCTGCTTCAAATGGCTCTGAGCACTATGGGACCTAACATCTGAGGTCATCAGTCCCCTATAACTTAGAACTACGTAACCTAACTAACCTAAGGACATCACACACATTCATGCCCGAGGCACGGTTCGAACCTGAGGCCGTAGCGGTCGCGCGGTTCCAGACTGAAGCACCTAGAACTGCTCGTCCACACCGACCGGCGTTTCTGCTACGCGTACATACTTTCCGTCTATACATGCACACACATAAAAAAAAACGTTTTGCATCACCCCGGTTTCCAGGACTCCTGAATATAGACGTTGACTGTGGGCCGGCCGCGGTGGACGTGCGGTTCTAGCGCTGCAGTCCGGAACCGCTGGGCTGCTACGGTCGCAGGTTCGAATCCTGCCTCGGGCATGGATGTGTGTGATGTCTTTAGGTTAGTTAGGTTTAAGTAGTTCTAAGTTCTAGGGGACTGATGACCTAAGATGTTAAGTCCCATAGTGCTCAGAGCCATTTGAACCATTTTTTTTTTTTTTTTTTTTTTTTTTTTTTTTTTTTTTTTGTCTGTGGATATTGTATCACAGACACAGTCCCTTTGACTGTTCAGAGATGTCACTGAACCCGCCCAAAGATGTAAACAACCATTCATGAGTAGCGCCTATTAGACGGAGGAGGTCCGACGGCCAATCAGTTCCAGTCATTCCACCAAGAAGGAGGTACACGGCTCACGTTGTCTGTAGTTCGACCATCGGTTCGATCGTATCCGCATTTTTACTTTGTTCCAGGAAGGGCTCACAACAAGGGAAGTGTCCAGGCGTCTCGGAGTGAACCATAGCGATGTTGTTCGGACATGGAGGAGATACAGAGAGGCAGTAACTGTCGTTGACAAGCCTCGCTCAGGCCGCCCAACGGCTACTGGTTCAAATGGCTCTGAGCACTATTGGACATAACATCTGAGGTCATCAGTCCCCTGGAACTTATAACTACTTAAACCTAACTAACCTAAGGACATCACACACATCCAAGCCCGAGGTAGGATTCGAACCTCCGACCGAAGTGGTCGCGCGGTTGCAGACTGTAGCGCGTACAACTGCTCTGCCACACCGGCCGGCGTTGTTATTTCCCGATCTTCTGTATTTCAGTACCGCCATTAGACTGTTGTTTATCTACAGCGTTACATTTACACTTACACAATCATGATTTCTGCTTCTAAGTGCCATTATCAAGTGTTTTAGATGTTATAAATTGCCCAAGATGGCATACTGTCGTCTTAGGCAATTTATAACACCTAAACACTTGATACTGGCACTCTGAAGCCGAAATCATGATTGTGTAAAAGTGAATGTAACCCTGTAAATAAACAACAATCTAAAAGGAATATATTATGACTGTGGGCCCGCATTATGAAAAATTTATTAAACTACTGCGTAATGCTTTCCAAACTGTGGCGTGGCATTCGAGAGACCGACGATGATGAGTAATGGGATGAGGTGCTCTTCATCAGGATAAAATGCAGCAATTTGCTGTTGTCAGCCGGCCGGAGTGGCCGAGCGGTTCTAGGCGCTTCAGTCTGGAACCGCGCGACCGCTACGGTCGCAGGTTCCAATCCTGCCTCGGGCATGGATGTGTGTGATATTCTTAGGTTAGTTAGGTTTAAGTAGTTCTAAGTTCTAGGGGACTTATGACCTCAGATGTTAAGTCCCATAGTGCTCAGACCCTTTTGAACCTTTTTTTTTTTTTGCTGTTGTCAGTACCATCAAAACCAAAATTCCAATTTTTTGGTCAACCACCCAATCACTCATGTCTTGATTCTGCTTATTAACTCTCCTAGCGTCTCTCTAATGGCTCATGTTTTAGGAGGAGGACGTGGCTCAGGCGACGAGTAATCGATTGGAGAATCGATTCTACTCACTAGCGGTGGAATTTTATTTGCAAGGTTTAAGAAAAATTGTTTTAAGATACTGGATCAGTAAGCTATGAAAGGTTATCGCTTAGAACTGTTTAATGTGATTCATCTTACATCGTCGTAACTCACAAATACATAGATGTATTACTATTGCTTCAATAGAGCTGGCCTGAGCCAAACCAACGGGTTAGTTTCAAGTCTCACAGCATGAACATGAGGTTTTCTATTTTTTCTTTATTAATAGCAATTTGAAGTCTTCTTCTGTCCATCTACCTTTAGTGGAACCAATCATGGAAACATAATTAGTTGGCATCTGTTCAAAAAATTGAATTTCCACCGAAACTAAAAAGTAAACCAAGTTTTACCGGGTGGCTAATTATCCCAAAGATGATACGGCCATCTCTCACAAATTGGTGGGATGGCCATGGGGCGTTATCTAACATGGTGGACGAGAACGCAAAGAGAACGGTATGCAGCAGGACCCATACGGCCCTAAAATGCAAGTTTCCGTAACTATTCACAGTCAGACTTATGGAAAAACGAAAAAAAAAAAATTGTTAATGCGCCATACAATTCTAAGTTGTATCAAAAAAGGGAATAATGAAAAATATTTATTTTTTGTTGAAATAAAGAGTCAAGAGAAACATCAACGTGTCACTCGTGACAAAGACTCATTATCACCTGACAGGCAGCGTTCTAAGGCAGGTATGTAGAGAACGGCAGCCGTTGGACATCTGGACCGTAAGACTGTCTATCCATGTTTCACCCTAGATTTGTTTGCAGAATTTTGGGGAAGTGTGGGGTATGTGGTGTGGAAATCGCATAGATGACTTACTCAAGGGTACCGCTCCAATATTTCAAAATATTGTAAGTCCGTCCGGAGGAAATTTTCGGAAAGAATTTAGAGACGTGCAGCTAGGATCGTAACAGATCTGTACGACTCACACCAAAGCATGAAAGGGATGTCCAATGAACGTAAATGGAAGCGTCTGAAAAAAATAATGAAAAATTGTGAGATGTTGTACAATTCACACTGCGTTAATTCTGCTCCCTTCACACCTATCTCAATTAGTGATCACGGTAATAACATTAGGTCGCGGATGGAGCATACGGATATATGTGGACGTTGTTTTCAAATGGCATAACAAAAATTAATTTGCTGTACCTTTGAAGATATGGAAGGAGACAATAACATCGCGTGACAAATGACTCTGTTTATAAATGCCCCGCTAGATCTTCTCGAGCACGTCGATGAAAATAGCTTGATTTGCATGCTGACCTTTGCAGGCTGTCGGCTTCCCCGTGCTGGAAGATGTAACGCGTGGGACGGGTGCCGAGACCATGAGCTATTGTCACGGGGAATCGCCAACAGTTTACATTATTCAAAGCGTATCCATGTCACGGAACGCGTCCTCGTCGCCGCGAGCGAAACAAACACGTCGTACAGCAGAAACAAACGTAATATTTTTTAACCTGAGAATTAGAAAGCTATCCTGTCCAGAGGACGATTTCACAGATATGGAAAGGTTTTCAAGTAGCGCTACCAGTCACAAAATTTATTGACAACTAAATTATTTATTTAGCAACATGTTTTGAGGTGATACCTGATCATCAGGCTATACGGACATTACGTGAACGTTTAAAACATGTTTATACAGATATTCAAGTTTCTTTACATGACTCCTGTGATCATCCTGTGGCGAGAGAGGGATAACCAAGTAAGAGATGATGTCGCTTTTATACGGTATTGGCCTTCCGTTCACATGAAAATTTTGTGAAATAAAGTGAGTGATTTTCATGTGAACAGGAGACAAATACACAAAGCGACATCACCTCTTACTATGTTCTCTCTGTCCACAAGATGATCACAGCAGTCACGTAAAGACTAAAAACGAATAACACTAATGTACTCGGGCGACTGACTACTAAGACAGAGAACTGCAACAAATCATTTACATGCCTGCAGATGATGTGAATATGTGCAAGGTTACACTGACATCGACCACGTGTTTTGTGTGCTTCTAGTTTTTTGTCAGGCGATGTAACGCAAAAGTAGCATAACACGCGAAAAAATGATAACTGTAAAAGCCCCATACATACTTCTCTTATTAATTTTGAGGCTATCGGATACATGTATGGAAGCTTTCCACATAATACATTCTGTATTATTAAATGAAACTAACTTTCATGCCTAATACGAATATACTTTATAAATATTAAAGTTTCTCAACTAAAATTAAATCTACTTGTATTAACAGTTGAGTTGTTCCACTTTCATAATGAAACAACAGTTGTTCGCAGCAAGTCTCCACATTAATTTATGAGTTTATCACTGTTCCCGGAGCCAGCCGGGGTGGCCGCGCGGTTCTAGGCGCTACAGTCTGGGACCGCGCGACCGCGACGGTTGCAGGTTCGAATCCTGCCTCGGGTATGGATGTGTGTGATGTCCTTAGGTTAGTTAGGTTTAAGTAGTTCTAAGTTCTAGGGGACTGATGACCTCAGAAGTTAAGTCCCATAGTGCTCAGAGCCATTTCTGTTGAACCAGCAATACGTCTCGCCAGCAGCCATGATGCTGTATCGCCCACTAATTTCATAATTAATTCAGCGAATAAAGCAAACAGTAAATCACTTTTAGCCCATCGACGGAGAAAATATTTTCAGTCTCATAAATAATTTTCAACGAACTCTTCAGAAAATTTATGGATGACGTGGCTGCACGCCGCCGCTCGTTACGAAACCCAAACAATGACCTTCCACTTACTAGTTGGTTATAATTAAAGTGCAACTATCCACGGAGGTCCAGTGTGGGATGTAATTACCATATGGCAGAGAAACTCCGTGCATTTCCTCGTACGTTAATGCGGAGCTGGAAAAAATTTCACTTATGCTCGTAAATTAAATTGTAGAATGTGGTGCCACACAACGTGGCACTACGCAAAACTGGCGTTAATAGCATAGGCACGTAGGGAACACACACAACACAGATCTGTAAGTCCACAGTATTGGTGATAAGTTGAGAAAACCGTCCCGAAACACATGTGCTACAAAACCCCACTGTTTCCTGCGCATGTACCACGACATGCGACGTATGATCACCATGCACACGTACACAGGCCGCACAACGGGTTGGCATACTCTGGATCAGGTGGTCGAGCAGCTGCTGGGGTATAGTCTCCCATTCTTGCACCAGTGACTGTCGGAGCTCTTGAAGTGTCGTAGGAGTTTGAAGACGTGCAGCGATACGTCGACCGAGAGTATTCCAGACGTGCTCGATGGGGTTTAGGTCTGGAGAACAGGCAGGCCACTCCATTCGACTGATATTTTCTGTTTCAAGGTACTCCTCCACGATGACAGCTCGATGGGACCGCGCGTTATCATCCATCAGGAGGAATTTGGGACCCACTGCACCCCTAAAAAGGCGGCTATACTGGTGCAAAATAACGTCCCGATACACCTAACCTGTCACAGTTCCTCTGTCAAAGACATGTAGGGGTGTACGTTCACCATTCATAATGCCACCCCACACGATCAAACCACGACCTCCATACAAGTCCTTTTCAAGGATATTAAGGGGATGGTATCTTGTCCTGGTTCACGCCAGATGAACCAGGACAAGACTATACCTGGACTCGTCTGTGAACATAACCTGGGACCACTGTTGCAATGACCATGTACTGTGTTCTTGGCACCAGGCTTTATGGGATATCCTGTGACCAGGGGCCAGTGGAATACACCTTGCAGGTGGGTGAGTAAACCAAGTTAAACCAAGTCTGTTCAGTCGTCTGTAGACTGTGTGTCTGGAGACAATTGCTCCAGTGGCTGCGGTAAGGTCCCGAGCAAGGCTATCTGCAGTACTCTGTGGCCGTCTGCGGGCACTGATGGTGAGATATCGGTCTTCTTGTGGTGTTATACACTGTTGTCGTCCCGTACAGTAGCGCCTGGACACCTTTCTGCTGGAATCGTTGCCATAATTTTGAGGTCACACTTCGTGGCACACGGAGGGCCGGTGCTACGACCTACTGTGTTTGATCAGCCTCCAGTCGCCCTAGTATTCTACCCCTCATAACGTCATCAATATGTGTACTTTGAGCCATTTTCAACACACAGTCACCATTAGCACGTCTGAAAACGTCTGCACACTTAATCGCCGCACCGTACTCTGACATGAACCAACACACCTTTGCGTATGTGGACTGCTGCCAGCGCCACCGTGCGACGACCGCAGGTCAAATGCACCGCATGGTCATACCCCGAGGTGATTTAAACCGGCAAACCGCCCACCAGAGCGTTGTTTCGCCAGGTGTCAGCATTATCCTTAATTTATGAGCATGAGTGTAGTTCCAGTTTTGGCAGTCAGGTTCAAGTCTGTCGCTGTACTCTGTTTTTATGACATTATGACATCCACGCAGTCTTTTGTCAAGCCATAACTTGAGTGAACAGTACGGCTTTCGAGAAGGCAGAGAGTGCGTTGTTAGTGACGCTGTTTTATATAAATGGCAGCAACTACAGTTCTGCACTGAGACAGCAGTGCTGCTGCTCCTGCAGCGACACACGAATTGTCCATCGCACAGTCAACAGTATCGGAAGCTTTGCGGTACAGCCGGCCGGAATGGCCGTGCGGTTCTAGGCGCTACAGTCTGGATCCGAGCGACCGCCGCGGTCGCAGGTTCGAATCCTGCTTCGGGCATGGATGTGTATGATGTCCTTAGGTTAGTAGGTTTAATTAGTTCTAAGTTCTAGGGGACTGACGACCTCACAAGTTCAGTCGCATAGTGCTCAGAGCCATTTGCGGTACACTTGTACACGTACAAAATCGAAACGGTCCAGCAATTGAAACTGTGGTGTCACCGCCAGACACCACACTTGCTAGGTGGTAGTTTTAAATCGGCCGCGGTCCATTAGTACATGTCGGACCCGCGTGTCGCTACTGTGTGATCGCAGACCGAGCGCCACCACAAGGCAGGTCTCGAGATACGGACTAGCACTCGCCCCAGTTGTACGGACGACGTAGCTAGCGACTACACTGACGAAGCCTCGCTCCTTTGCCGAGCAGATAGTTAGAATAGCCTTCAGCTAAGTCCATGGCTACGACCTAGCAAGGCGCCATTAGTAACATTGCATGTATCTAAAGAGTCTCACTTGTATCGCCACAATCTCCAGATGTACCAAAAGGATGGATTAAAGTTAAGTATTCCAGAAGCTACGTACTTTTCTTTATAGCATTCATTACGTATCCTGTTTCAGACCTCACGCCATCCTGCTTTAGCTTAGCGCGTGCCTTTCGGCTTCCTCTCATTGTGTCTAGGCTGTCTTGTCTAGACACAACAGAAACCTCACGATCAACAACAAAGTTCCGGATTTAATCTTCGATTTCTGGCTAGGATCGAAGTTGTCGGGCAATATTCTATGGAGTGACGAGGCACATTTTACAGTACGGGGTGCAGTGAGTACACAGAACTGCCGAATTTGGAGTGCTATTAAACGGCGTGTTGTGCGTGAAGAGGCATTGC
Source organism: Schistocerca americana (assembly GCF_021461395.2). NCBI lineage: Eukaryota > Metazoa > Arthropoda > Insecta > Orthoptera > Acrididae > Schistocerca > Schistocerca americana. The sequence continues at coordinate 37,215,399 of NC_060124.1, forward strand.
ACACCCACCGTTTGTGACAGTGTAGAATGGATTCATAAACACCTTTTTTTGGTCCATTCTTCTTTGAAGAGGATACAGCCAGAGGGCCTGTGAATTGTACAGGGACGTCTATGTGATATCGAGACCTCCTAGTACAGAATGTGATTCCTGCTTTGGAAGAGCGCAACTGTGTGATAACCACTGTTTTCATGCAAAATGGGGCAGCAGTACATGTCGCTCACCCATTGAAAGATCTGCTGTAGAATCACCTGATCTGAAACCATGTGACTTTTGGCTTTAGGGATACCTAAAGGAAAATGTTTACTAGGGACGCGTTCGGTCTCCACCTGATCTGAAGGCCAGCCTATAGGAAAGAGTTTCTGAGATTCCACCGGAACTGCTGCGAGCAACTATTGACGAAGTCGTTTTACGGATGCAGCATCTCGTCGACACTTTCGGTTCTCATGTAAAGCCGGGCGGGATGGCCGTGCGATTCTGGGCGCTACAGTCTGGAACCGCGCGCCCGCTACGGCCGCAGGTTCGAATCCTGCCTCGGGCATGGATGTTTGTGATGTTCTTAGGTTAGTTAGGTTTAAGTAGTTCTTAGTCTAGGGGACCGATGACCTCAGATGTGAAGTCCCATAGTGCTCAGAGCCATTTGAAGCAATCTCATGTAAAACAAACTGTAAACAGCGGATAGTAATAATATCAACATTATGCACTTCTGACTTGTTTGGGCTTTTCTGCCCACGTTCCGTTTTTAATCTATTGCAAAGGAAACATTTCTATACGTCTTTCTTGTTTTCACAGGGGCAGATTTGCACCTGGTGACCAAAACATTAGCTGATTTTTTTTTCAGCGTAATTCGGTTCTTCATTACTTTACCAGCATATTTACCAAGTTCCGCTGCCATTCAAGGTACCTCTGTTAGCAGCTGCACTTTAATTACAACCACCAGGTACATAAACACGGGTGACCGGTAGCACTTCGGCAGTGTTGACGCTAAATAGCAAGACAGTGCCCTCACCAGAAAAAGCGCTCAGCTTCGGATGTATAAGAAACCAGTGATATGTAGGGAGTACGATTTACTACGTCGTAATATCAACACACAGTAGTACTTACAGAATTATTTCATCAAACGCATCGCACAGCAAGTAAATAGTAGAAAATCGTAACTGGCAGCGAAAAATAATAATTTTTAATAAACAAAAATCTTTGTAAAGGCAGTATACGGTTTCTGTTTTTAAGTCAGAATCTTATTTCATTACCTAGATTTTGCAAAATCTAGTCTCTATATCTCCCACGAGATTTGTTATTTATTTGTTACTTATCGCCAATTTTCGATTCACCGTATTAAAAAACTTACATTATCACAATTTAAAGATGAAAACAGTCTTGATCGCAACTTTTTATTTTTATTGGTGTGACCGGTTTTGATTCTATTTAAGAACCATCTTCAGACTCGAGACCGGTGGGTGGACTCCGTGGAGCAAGTTGAACCGACCCTCGACGCCGGTATGAGTGCTGTCTGAGCAGTTATTCCAGCGTCGAGGGTCCGCGCAACTTGCTCCACGGAGTCCACCCACCGTTCTGGAGTCTGAAGATGTTTCTTAAATAGAATAGAAACCGGTCACTCCAATAAAAATAAAAAGTTACGGTCAAGACTGTCCTAATCTTTAAATTTTAATTGTAATAGGTCGCTGATAATGTTTTCAAAAATTTTACATCATTAAGATTTCAGTTTCTTCGTCGGTATTCTGTTAGTTAAGTAATGAGGAGCCATAAAAAAACGTGACTTTGCCACAAACAGTTCAACTTGTACCAGAGAAAAATATATTTCCAGACACTTAAGTAATCGAACTCAGTACGTTGTCCTCGATGGTTAGTGTTCATCGGAGGTGAGGGTATCATCTGGAGTGCCCCAGGGAAGTGTGGTAGCCGGCGGCGGTGGCCGAGCGGTTCTAGGCACTTCAGTCCGGAATCGCGTGACTGCTACGGTCGCAGGTTCGAATCCTGCTTCTGGCATGGATGTGTGTGATGTCCTTAGGTTAGTTAGGTTTAAGTAGTTCTAAGTTCTAGGGGACTGATGACCTCAGATGTTGAGTCCCATAGTGCTCAGAGCCATTTGAAGTGTGATAGGTCCGCTGTTGTTTTCTATCTACATAAATGATCTTTTGGATAGGGTGGATAGCAATGTGCGGCCGTTTGCTGATGATGCTGTGGTGTACAGGAAGGTGTCGTCGTTGAGTGAGTGTAGGATACGAGATGACTTGATTTGTGGTTGGTGTAAAGAATGGCAACTAACTCTAAATATAGATATATGTAAATTAATGCAGATGAATAGGAAAAAGAATCGCGTAATGTTTGAATACTCCATTAGTAGTGTAGTGCTTGACACAGTCACGTCGATTAAATATTTGGGCGTAACATTTCAGAGCGATATGAGGTGGGACAAGCATGCGATGGCAGTTGTGGGGGAGGCGGATAGTCGTCTTCGGTTCATTGGTAGAATTTTGGGAAGATGTGGTTCATCTGTAAAGGAGACCGCTTATAAAACACTAATACGACCTATTCTTGAGTACAGCTCGAGCGTTTGGGATCCATATGAGGTCGGATTGAGGGAGGACATAGAATCAATTCAGAGGCGGGCTGCTAGATTTGTTACTGGTAGGTTTCATCATCACGCGAGTGTTACGGAAATGCTTCAGGAACTCGGGTGGGAGTCTCTAGAAGAAAGGAGGCGTTCTTTTCGTAAATCGCTACTGAGGAAATTTAGAGAACCAGCATTTGAGGCTGACTGCGGTGCAATTTTACTGCCGCCAACTTACATTTCGCGGAAAGACCACAAAGATAAGATAAGAGAGATTAGGGCTCGTACAGAGGCATATAGGCAGTCATTTTTCCCTCGTTCTGTTTGGGAGTGGAACAGGGAGAGAAGATGCTAGTTGTGGTACGAGGTACCCTCCGCCACACACCGTATGGTGGATTGCGGAGTATGTATGTAGATGTAGATGTAGAAAGGTAGACGTTCTTCTCTGCTACATTACGTTGGCCGGTGTATGGGGAAGTAAAACGTTATCGCTCGGAGCGTTTTCTCCATTCTGGCTCCTCCTCGGTGCGGAACTGAAACGCAGGAAACGGCGGAGCGGAAAGTCTGCGCAGGGAATTCGGCAAAGGCGGTAGCGAGACGGCCGGCTGCGTGGCCAGGGCGGGCGCTTTCTCCCGCGGGCCCCTCCTGCAGCGGTGCCTCTGCGGCGCTGGCCGCTATCGCCGGCCGCGATCGCGCTGTGGGAACAAAAGCCGGCGCGGCCCGCGGAATGCCTAATGCCGGCTCCACGCGGCTACCGCCGACCGCACCCAGGCAGGCGCCATAAGGCACGGTCGCACCTGGTTCTCTCCCGTCTGCTGTCCTCTGGGCGTTCCTCACAACGCCTATGAACTCATGCAAGCAGTGGCCAGATCTTCTCCCTTTTTTTCTGATTCAAAGTTCTTGCCCTTGCTTCTCCTCCACGCTTGCAAATTTTAACATGCGTATCCATTCACTTTTAATTTTAGTCCCACTCTTGAACCTCTCTTTTATTTCCATCATTGCTTCTTCGATGTACAGATTGAACATTAGGGGTGAAAGACTACATTTCTTTCTTACACAGTTTTTCATCCGAGCACTTCTTTCTTGGTCTTCAACTGCTAGTCTTGCCTCACAGCCCTTGTACTTATCGTATATTACCCGTATTCCCCTGCAGCTTACCCCTATTTTTCTCAGGATTTCGAACATCTTGCACCTTTTTACACTGTCAAACTCTCTTTCTAGATCGACAGAACCTATGAATATGCCTTGACTTTTCTTTAGTCTTGCTTTCACCATCAATCGCAACGTCAAAACTGCTTCTCTAACTGATCGTTATGTAACAGATCCTCAGTTTTCCTTTCCATTCTTCCGTATATAATTCTTGTCAGTAACTCTGATGCGTAAGCTGTTAAGCTGAGTGTGCGATAATACTCGCACTTGTCGACTCTTGCCTCGCGCTATCTTTCGGGGAGGGGGGAGCGGGGCCCGTACGCCCGTTGGTACCACCACTCTGCTGGTCGACGTCGGGGCCAAAGACCTGCAGCATCAAGAACCTCCCAGTCAGCCACGTACTGCTATACTGCTTCCCGCGGAGTGCATCCTTCGTTGGACCAAACAGAAGGAAGTTGGAAGGTGTGAGATCCGAGCTGTAAGGCGGATAAGGAAGAACAGTCCAATGAAGTTTTGTGAGCTTCTCGCAGGTGAGCAGGCATGAGGCCTTGCGGTGCCATGGAGAAGGAGAAGTCCGTTTGTAGTTTTTTGGCTACTAAGCTGCTGAAGTCTCTTTCGCAGTTTCCTAATGGTAGCACAGTACACTTTAGAGTTGATCGTTGCACCATGACGGAGGACGTCAACAGAATAACCCCTTCAGAGTCCCGGGAGACCTAGTCATTACTTTACCGGCTAAAGGTGCGTCTTTGAAGTTTTTCATGGATTGCTGTTTTGTTTCCAGTTCGAGGTGACGAGCCAATGGTTCATCGACTGTGACGATGTCTGACAAAAAATTATCACGATCAACCTCGGAAAGCGCAAGCAATTCCCCTCCGATGCTCTTTCGTTACTCTTTATGGCCTACCCCAACTGGTGGACGAGCGTATCACCACTATCAACAGAAACGTCGATCAGCTCTACTGAGAGTGTCTGTACGTTCCAACACTGCTGAAGTCACAGCTGTGACTATCCCCTCTCCCCAATCCCACAATGACTTCAACGATGGCGAGTAGCAATTTCGCAAAATGTAAACGGAAGTCTTGACTGGCCACCGTGCTGCCGCGGTCGAACTACGACAATAACTAAGGGACATTGCTTCTTTCTACACGAGGCATGACATGATCTCACTAACAACGAACATTTCAATGTCAAATCTGAATAACACATACACTCAAGCGCCAAAGAAACTAGTATAGGCATGCGTATTCAAATACAGAAATACGTAAAAAGGCAGAATACGGTGCCGCGGTCGGCAGCAGGTGTCTGGCGCAGTTGTTAGATCGCTTACTGCTGCTACAATGACAGGTCATCAGGATTTAAGAGAGTATGAACGTGGTGTTGCAGCCGGCACACGAGCGATGGGACACAGCAAAAAATTGTTCAAATGGCTCTGAGCAGTATAGGACTTAACATCTGAGGTCATCAGTCCTCTAGAACTTAGAACTACTTAAACCTAACTAACCTAAGGACACATACATCCATGCCCGAGGCAGGTTTCGAACCTGCGACCGTAGCAGCAGTGCAGTTCCGGACTGAAGCGCCTAGAACCGGTCGGCCACAACGGCCGGCGTGACGCAGCATCTCCGAGGTGGCGATAAAGTGGGAATTTTCCCGCGCCACCATTTCACGAGTGTACCGTGAATATCAGGAACACGGTGAAACATCAGATCTTCGACATCGCTGCGGCCGGAAAAAGATCCTGCAAGAACGGGGCCAACGACGACTGAAGAGAATCGTTAAACATCACAGAAGTGCTACCCTTCTGCAAATTGCTGTAGATTTCAATGCTGGGCCATCAACAAGTGTCAGCGTGCGAACCATTCAACGGAACATCATCACTCGGCCACCATTGATGACTGCCTGGACGCGTCAATACCAGACATTGGACTGTTGATGCCTGGAAACATGTTGCTGGTCGGAGGAGTCTCGTTTCAAATTGTATCGAGCGGATGGACGAGAACGGGCATGGAGACAACCTCTTGAATCCGTGGGTCCTGCATTCAACAGGGGACTGTTCGAGCTCGTGAAGTCTCAGTAATGGGGGTGCGCGGTTGGAGTGATTGCGACCCCCGATATGTCTAGATACAACTCTGACAGCTGACACGTACGTAAGCATCCTGTCTGACCACCTGCATCCATTCATATATTAATACCTTCAGCTGCTGACGGGCGTTGATACACATCAACAGGGACAGATGAAAATGTGTGCCCTGACTGGGACTCGAACCCGGGATCTCCCGCTTACATGGCAAACGCTCTATCCATCTGAGCCAGCGAGGGCACAGAGGATAGCGCTACTGCAGGGACTATCTCGCGCACGTCTCCCGCGAGACCCACATTCTCACCTTGTATGTCCACACACTCCATTCGTAGTGTCCAACACACTCATTACTCGTGGAAGACATTCTTACCAAGTCCCGTAAGAGTTCGGGGAATGCGTGAGCCTCCGCACAGAAGAAGAAGATCATGGCCGGTATTGGCAGAACCATATCCATATAATTATGCATCCATTCATGTCCATCGTGCATTCAAAAGGACTTGGGAAATTCCAGCTGCACAATGCGACACCCCACGTGTCGAGATTGCTACAGACTGTCTCCAGGAACACTCTTCAGAGTTTAAACACTTCCGCTGGTCATCAGACTTCCTAGACATGAACATTATTGAGCATATTGGGATGACTTGTAACGTGCTGTTCAGAAGAGATCTCCACCCCCTCGTACTCTTACGGATTTATGGACAGACCTGCGGGATTCGTGGTGTCAGTTCCCTACAGCACCACTTCAGACATTAGTCGAGTTCATGACACATCATGTTGCGGCACTTCTGGGTGATCGCTGGGGCCCTACAGGTATTAGGCAGGTGTATCAATTTTGGTTCGTCATTGTATTTCGATATATACAAAATGTGGATCGTTAATCTTATGTGCTTCATGCGAGTGTGCTGAAATGTTGATCGTCTGCATGTCGAAATGTGGATTACAGTTCATGCCAATTTGACGTTATTTGGATGCTGTCTTGGTGGAGTTGCAATTTGAGTGGGAAGTAGTCTACTTGCTTCACACATCGATCACAGAGCTAAAGTGCCTGAAGAAGAAACTGTAGCACATTGAAATCAACAGCGAATAAACAACAAATACTCTGCAGTCTTTATGCTTCTAGCTGCCTACATGAAACCATTATGTGAAATTGTTTGAAACTTCCGTAATTAGACCTCCAATGTGTACAGATGTGTACGCCTTATGCAACATCTGTTAATTCTACAAATCCAACCTCTAAATGTGATTGCTGTACAACTATACTAACTTTTTGCATAATCTTTATATTTGACTTTCTAATACAGAACATTTATAGTCTTAACTGTACATCTGCACGTAAGTTAATCAAACCAGAGTTAACATACATGGCTCTGCAAGATTCCTGCATCATGACTGAACCAGCTGTGCAAGATTCTTGCATCGTAACTCAACCAATCACTGAATATAAAGTCTACCTATCCATTGCTATGAGTACATAACAACGCAATATTTTTATTACTGTACTCTGAATGCAATAGCACATTTAGCATAGCAGTTGTAATTAGTTGACACACGGGGCAAATATACAGGGTCATTCAGGATGCTCAGAGGGGAGGTTTTCAGTGATGATTAAGGAAGAATGTCACATAATTTGTTAGGGGATTCTGTACGTGAAAACAAACCGAAAAAGTCCTATGAACATGTGTTCGATTTTCGATCGTTCCAGAACTGGAGCGGATTGAATACTACACACATCCGTGACTGAATATGAAGACAAGTGTGAACATTACATACAGAAATGCTGTGTGGACGCTGTGATGGACAGACTAATGGCGAGACAGATGACTGATACACCCTACAAGAGATGTGGAGGTTCTGCAACAGATAGCAGGACTGTGACAGCGCACCAAGACAACAGATACAAGTTTATCCAGTATACAGTCGTGGTTGCGCGCTGTTTAATTGAATAAGTCCATTGAGTCCCTCAATATGAAAATGTCGCAGAATACGCAGACATGTTGTTTGTGTATGGATAATGTAATGGCAGTGCCCATGTGGCTGTGACAGAAGACCACAGACGTTTCCCTGATCGACTAACCCCTTCTGCCAGAGTGTTTCCCAGGGATTTTCGAACACTACGTGAATCCCGAGCGTTACTTTGTGAACACGCAGCATCGCAATGTGAGCCCGTTCAGTCAGTTGAGGAAAGGAGAGGCGTTACTACAGTGGTACAACAGAGTTCCACCACCAGTGTGCAGCACATTAGCTGTCAGCTTGATATTCCAGAAACACGAGTGTGGCGTACGTTACATTCTGAGGGTTTGCACCCATTCCCCTGTGCAGTCCGTGCAACATCAGCATCCACGTTACTCGACAAGCAGACATCAACTTGTGAATGGTTGGCTGTACACAGAGGTGTCGTCCTCTACACTTTATTTACTGATGAGGCTACATTTGCACGTAGTGGTATCATGAACACCCGCAATTCTCATCCGTGGGTGGTGGAGAACCAACTTGACAGCAGAGAAAAAAGATTCCAAGTAGGTCCTCAGTGAACGTCTGGTGTGGTTATGAGTGATGACCTGGTGACAAGGCCTGTTTTCCTGCCAAATCGCATGACAGCTGCAGCATACGCACATTTTTTTTAATAGAACATCTAGCTGCATTTTTGGAAGACATGAGATTAGAGAAACGACGACAAATTTTACCTGCAACACGATGGAGCTTCTATTCACTGTACCCGATCAGTATCATAGTATCTGAATAACACATTTACTCAACGGTGGATTGGCTTTTTAAATAGAGATGGGGCCCCTCCACGCCCCCACCAACGTGGTGACCAAACCAAAAGTTCTATTGTCACCTCCGTCAGCATGTTAGTTGTCTAGTAAGTGGATCACAGGATGCCCGGCTGTGATGTTGTCCGTGCGTCTGGGTAAGGCTACGCATTAACACGGTCCATCAGGTGATAGATAGTGGACGAAACGCGAGTGAGGGTAGCGATTTGAAGAGCAGAGGGAAAAAAGTGCCATGGCTCGTGCCGTGGGAAAAAAACCTCTGCGACAGTGGGATGGGTAGTAAGAGCAGTAGTGGCTTACTAGCTGCGATAGCTCATGCAAGGTTGGATTTGTTAGTATAGGTATCATGCATCATTACCATGACAAGCGATGGCGATGTGTCCCAGTTGCTGCTGCTGCTGCATTCCTGGAACAATCAAGATCGTTATACAGTAGTGGGAGATCGGCCATAGATCATCTCACTGTGTGGGGGATGTGTGGAGCTTGTTTGCATGCAGTGTACGGTACGGCTTCCCTGTGTGGTGCCAGTTATTCGGCAGTGTATTCCAGCTGGATATCCAGTAATGGCGTCTGATTAACAGGGGCTCGCCTGTGCCGTTATGTTTGCGTATGCTTGGCCATAGATGTTATGTCCTTACAAGTATGTCTTTTGGTCTTTTATGTTTCCATCTATGGTTGTGGTCGTAGTTCCCCAGATTCAGAATAAACGGGTTATGCGAATGTCTGCAGTTTCTGTATTGGCTGTGACCGACTCATTAATTGGCCCACCAGATGGCCCGACCTAACCCCATTAGACTTCTGTTTATGAGGCTGGTTAGAGGGGGATGTGTACGCTAATAACGCGGTTACGTGAAGAACTCGACGCTGGCATCACCGAAGCTGTTGACCGCATTAAAGCCTCGTGCTTGAAGTGCAACACAACACACACACGACAACACACCATCCAGCACATCCAACACCTTGACAAGTTCATTGAGATAGGTGGGTGACTTCTCGAACGCGTCTTGTAAGATGGATCAGTCATCTGTCTCATCTTTATTCTGTCCACCACAGCGCCTACACAGCATTTCGATAAGTAATATTCACACTTGTCTTCACAACCATTCAAGGAAGTTTGTAGTCTTCAACCCGCTTCAGTTCTGTAACGAACGAAAATCGGACACATTTTCATAAGACTTCTTCGGTTTATTTTCACATGTAGAACCAACTCACAAATTATGTGACATTCCTCCTGTATCTCCTGTGTAGTATGCTGTAGCTGAAGGTAGTCTGAATCTGTGCAAAATGTTCCTTAAACACACTGTCTGAAGCTGACCCTAAGAATGAGACAGCTTACCAAAGTAACAACGGAAACTAGTTCTGATCTACAGTGCATACCTGCCCTGATTGTACACTCCTGGAAATGGAAAAAAGAACACATTGACACCGGTGTGTCAGACCCACCATACTTGCTCCGGACACTGCGAGAGGGCTGTACAAGCAATGATCACACGCACGGCGCAGCGGACACACCAGGAACCGCGGTGTTGGCCGTAGAATGGCGCTAGCTGCGCAGCATTTGTGCACCGCCGCCGTCAGTGTCAGCCAGTTTGCCGTGGCATACGGAGCTCCATCGCAGTCTTTAACACTGGTAGCATGCCGCGACAGCGTGGACGTGAACCGTATGTGCAGTTGACGGACTTTGAGCGAGGGCGTATAGAGGGCATGCGGGAGGCCGGGTGGACGTACCGCCGAATTGCTCAACACGTGGGGCGATGTTGTCGCCAGCGGTTGGCGGAAGGTGCACGTGCCCGTCGACCTGGGACCGGACCGCAGCGACGCACGGACGCACGCCAAGACCGTAGGATCCTACGCAGTGCCGTAGGGGACCGCACCGCCACTTCCCAGCAAATTAGGGACACTGTTGCTCCTGGGGTATCGGCGAGGACCATTCGCAACCGTCTCCATGAGGCTGGGCTACGGTCCCGCACACCGTTAGGCCGTCTTCCGCTCACGCCCCAACATCGTGCAGCCCGCCTCCAGTGGTGTCGCGACAGGCATGAATGGAGGGACGAATGGAGACGTGTCGTCTTCAGCGATGAGAGTCGCTTCTGCCTTGGTGCCAATGATGGTCATATGCGTGTTTGGCGCCGTGCAGGTGAGCGCCACAATCAGGACTGCATACGACCGAGGCACACAGGGCCAACACCCGGCATCATGGTGTGGGGAGCGATCTCCTACACTGGCCGTACACCACTGGTGATCGTCGAGGGGACACTGAATAGTGCACGGTACATCCAAACCGTCATCGAACCCATCGTTCTGCCATTCCTAGACCGGCAAGGGAACTTGCTGTTCCAACAGGACAATGCACGTCCGCATGTATCCCGTGCCACCCAACGTGCTCTAGAAGGTGTAAGTCAACTACCCTGGCCAGCAAGATCTCCGGATCTGTCCCCCATTGAGCATGTTTGGGATTGGATGAAGCGTCGTCTCACGCGGTCTGCACGTCCAGCACGAACGCTGATCCAACTGAGGCGCCAGGTGGAAATGGCATGGCAAGCCGTTCCACAGGACTACATCCAGCATCTCTACGATCGTCTCCATGGGAGAATAGCAGCCTGCATTGCTGCGAAAGGTGGATGTACACTGTACTAGTGCCGACATTGTGCATGCTCTGTTGCCTGTGTCTATGTGCCTGTGGTTCTGTCAGTGTGATCATGTGATGTATCTGACCCCAGGAATGTGTCAATAAAGTTTCCCCTTCCTGGGACAATGAATTCACGGTGTTCTTATTTCAATTTCCAGGAGTGTATTAACATGCAGCAAGATGAGCTGGAGGAGATCAGGCTGCTTTTGCTGTTACATAAATAAATCTCGATAGTAGCAATGCGAGTAAGCCAAGCGCCATTAAAGCATTCAGTAATAATCCGAACACGCAAGTTGTAATGCGTGTCCAGATAATCGTACTTACATACGTGCTTTTGAGTAGGCACGTGGGATGTGAAGCCTGCGTAAGGAATACCTCGAAAACTATCGTGATTTATTTCTGTGTTAACTATGAACGACCAGTACCAACAGAATCAGAAAATATGAACACTTCCACATTGATGGTCATTCTTACTAAAGAGTTCAGTAATTTGGATGTAAAACATAAAGCTCACGAAGTGAAGACTTATGACAAAACTTCCTCTTGCAGTCTATACTTTAAAAAGAAAGGGGCAAAAAATGATGTGTTGCTTTCCTGAGATTATGTATATTATGAAGTGATTAAGCTAACAATGTTCTAACAGTCAAAACACAATTTACGACGTTGAAAGAGCTTAAACTGAAATATATGCCTAAGCACGACACTCCGTTTTCCGCAACATTAGAGCACGCAACACACTTCTGTTTTACTCACACTGGGTTGGAGTCTCCAGATTTTGAAGTAATTGTCTAATGCAGACAGGTCATTGGCTAAAATCTCTTCTGTTGTCTTCATTTCCTGGTGTTTGACGGCTAGAGCCAGGTCATCGGCATAGCAGTATTTTCTGGACGAAGTGTCAGGTAGATCAGATAGATATAGGTTGAACAGTAAGGGTGAGAGAACTGATCCTTGAGGCAATCCGTTGTTCAGCTTCCTCTCCTTACTTATGTTGCTTCCAGTGATTACCTGGAACTTCCGATCACTTAGCATGCTGTTAATCAGTCGAGCCATTGTTCTGCAGGGTATGATGCGGAGAAATTTGTAGATAAGGCCTTCCCTCCACACAGTGTCGAAGGCGGCAGTTAGATCAACAAATGCCACAGATGTTTTCTGCTTCATTTGGTATCCTGACTCTATGAAGGATGTGAGAGACAATACTTGGTCGCAGCAGCTACGCCCTGGTCTGAAGCCTGCCTGATCAACTGGTACGTTCTCTAAGATAGCGCTACTTATTCTGTTATATATTAGCCTTTCAAAAAGCTTGTAGCAGCAGCTGAGTAGGGAAATGGGGCGACCACCCTGCGAACTTCAGCTCTGGGCTTGGTATACTCAAGTGCTGAGTGTTGTGCACCTGTTTGGATGAATAGTCATCATACAAGGCTTGTTGATACCCAGCTGAATACGACAATGCGCATATCTGGCACAATCAGATCTACTCCAGTTTATTGGCTTCCACTGTTAACCGGTATAATGCCTCCTGATCTACACAGATGTACTGCCTTTATGAGAGAATTCCACAAGATCTCCAGGAATTCTAACCTACCCGTGCATAGCGACCTGCCACTTTTAAATCGCAAGAGACTGAAATCACGTCATCCAACTCTGTGCGATGCTGCTGACATGGTTGCTAAGAATTTCAAACCTCTTGAAGAATGGAAAGGTCGGTGGGAAGCAGTGACAGATGTGCACCTGCATAACATCTTCTCAGGTGCTAAACATCCAAGTGGATTCGACTTACCACGCAAGACGTGGTCTACTCTCAACAGAATCCGTACCAGCCATGCGCGATGCAGGGATGTTCTCTTTAAGTGGAAGAAGCTGCCTGATCCAGCCTGTGACTGCGGGGCTCCATACCAGACTGTTCACCATATTGTCAGTGAATGCAGGATTCGAGCTGAAACGTTCCCATTGAACAATTATACATGACTGTGCTTAAACTGACACACAATATTTTGTTAGCGCAACGCAATCTGACTTTCAAAATTCCCTACAAAAGAATGGCCCTGACTAACATTAAACTATACCTTTCACAAATCACTTACCTCACAAAAATCTTCGCTGCTCAAGCTACTGCAATACAGCGAGCGCCACTACTGCCAGCTAAATAAAAGATTCAAACTATGGAAGGCACTAACTACTGATAGGGATAGTTAGCAAATGAAAGATATTAATAGAGAACAAACAATAATGTATTTACCTTGATATCATCATATATAAATATAGCAGTTCATGACAAATTTCAAAACTCCGCCATCTCTCTCCCCACATGCTGGCGGCTCACCTCCAACTGCGCAACGCTACGCGCTGTTCACATCCAGCTGCCGCTGCCCAACACTACAATGGCGAGTATTACAACAATGCAAAGCAGCCACAGGCTGCACACAGCACAGCCAGTGATTTTCATACAGAGGTGGCGTTACCAATAAAAAAACCTAAACAGCCTACTTACAGAGCCTATCACGGCGCCAAAGAGGACTTCCTGCTAGCAATTCCAGATGCAGTGCGCTGGATCGAAGGACTGGATATTCAGTTGTAAAGACAAACTTAAGTTTCTTGTGTGTCAATATGTTCATATGTACATGTAATTTCATGATATGTCTGTATTAGCCATACGTCAAATAATAAAAAATAAAAAAGAGCACGCAGACGCATAGCTGGATACTATTTCGTTTGATACGTTCCACACTGCAGCAACTTCATTTGTAAAGCAAGCCTCCGCATCACCACGGCCAAGACAACACATCCGAGTCTATCAACGCTCGACAAACAAGTGCTAGTAAGCGCGGACTGAGTACGCGACAGAAGATATCATTTTTTGTATCCAAAGAGTCTCCTCTATGTATGTACTCAGGAAATGCGTCCTCCTTGGCGAATACTGCGTACAAAACGGCCGCCTCTCATGATACAGAAACGTTACAACACAGCTGGGTGGAGACAGGATATTAAGAGAAGATTAATTTTAATTTTAATAACCAACAGCCTCGGTTCCAAGGTTTACCAATATTTACTTAGGTTTCGGTCGGGATAACCCAACCTTCCTCAGAATAAAAGTAACTACCGTTAGTCCATAGTGGACATCGTTCCAGTACAGCACTCGTGGCTTCCACATCGCGGTCATGAAGTGGGGCCGAGGCAGTTTGAAAGTTGGCTACACTGAGCCACAGCGCCAGAGATTGCGCCAAAGAGTATTATTCAGCCGCCTCCACTGGCAGTTCTTATCGAGAAGTCGTGGTGGAGAGTGCTTATTGAGAAGTAGCAGTAGGCAGTGCTTGTTGAGATGTAGCAGTGGTGAGTCGTTGTTGAGAAGTTCCCACGGAGAGTGCTTGTTCAGAACTTGTAGTATTGTTTTGATGGGCTAGACACCAGATGTTGTTGGATTGGGGATGCTGTAATGATCAGAGTGTGCTTTTTGTCAATATATATGAAGGTAAAAAATTCCTTTTTTTTAATTATTTCAATGTCTTAAACAATAATGCCTCTTGGTCACAGGTTCAGTCAACAAAGCATCTGGCTCGTGTTCTTGTATTAGACTGTATTTCTGGTTTCTATGTGCAATTATAGTATTTCTGTTTATTTTTTTTAATTACTTCAATATAAATGGTATTTAAAATATCTTGTCGTATTGAGGAAGAACCGTGCCAGATGTGTACGTTGAATCACACTGCCACACACAGAACAGTTACTCTTGTGCCTTATTGTTTCGTAGCTTTCATAGTTGCTGGGGACTTAATTAATTAATTGTGTAACGGAAATGTCGTTTCATTCTTTGTTGTTGTTCTATGCAGTCAGATTGCGTACAAATACTAATCAGGGCCAACCGTTTACGAGACTGCGTAACCGGACAGTCAGCTACTAAAAATAAAAAATTATTTGCATTCAATATATAATTAGGCCCCCATGCAAGTTTCAGAAAAGTTTTTACAGTCTGACGATAATTTATGGATTTGTAGTTTTAGGTTGACGTTATACGAAGCTTTCAAAATGGTGTCTGTAAGGGAGGGGTGTTCCAAGCAGAGAACTTCCGGAAACCAGAAGGTGTTTGGACAAAGTCTACGGAGACACTGCAGTGAAAAAAACCACGGTGAGTCGTTGGGCGAGGGATCCGTCACCGTCGCAGTGGAGCCGGGCCGTGCCGGTCGCGCGAAACTGTCACATCTCCCGCGTGCGGTCGGCCGCTCACAGCTGTGACTTCAGCAGTGTTGGAACGTACAGACGCTCTCGTTAGAGTTGATCGATGTTTCTGTTGATAGTGCTGATACGCTCGTCGACCAGTTGGGGTAGGCCATAAAGAGTAACGAAAGAGCATCGGAGGGGAATAATTGCTTGCGCTTTCCGAGGTTGATCGTGATAATTTTTTGTCAGACATGGTCACAGTCGATGAACCATTGGCTCGTCACCTCGAACTGGAAATAAAACAGCAATCCATGAAAAACTTCAAAGACGCACCTTCAGCCGGTAAAGTAATGACTAGGTCTCCCGGGACTCTGAAGAGGTTATTCTGTTTGACGTCCTCCGTCATGGTGCAACGATCAACTCTAAAGTGTACTGTACTCCCATTAGGAAACTGCAAAAAAGACTTCAGCAGCTTAGTAGCCAAAAAACTACAAACGGACTTCTCCTTCTCCATGGCACCGCAAGGCCTCATACCTGCTCACCTGCGAGAAGCTCACAAAACTTCATTGGACTGTTCTTCCTTATCCACCTTACAGCTCGGATCTCACACCTTCCCACTTCCTTCTGTTTGGCCCAACGAAGGACGCACTCCGCGGGAAGCAGTATAGCAGTACGTGGCTGATTGGGAGGTTATTGATGCTGCAGGTCTTTGGCCCCGACGTCGACCACCAGAGTGGTGGTACCAACGGGTGTACGGGCCCCACTCCCCCCTCCCCGAAAGATAGCGCGAGGCAAGAGTCGACAAGTGCGAGTATTATCGCACAGTCAGCTTAACAGCTTACGCATCAGAGTTACTGACAAGAATTATATACGCAAGAATGGAAAGGAAAACTGAGGATCTGTTACATAACGATCAGTTAGAGAAGCAGTTTTGACGTTGCGGTTGATGGTGAAAGCAAGACTAAAGAAAAATCAAGGCATATTCATAGGTTCTGTCGATCTAGAAAGAGAGTTTGACAGTGTAAAAAGGTGCAAGATGTTCGAAATCCTGAGAAAAATTGGGGTAAGCTACAGGGGAATACGGGTAATATACGATAAGTACAAGGGCTGTGAGGCAAGACTAGCAGTTGAAGACCAAGAAAGAAGCGCTCGGATGAAAAACTGTGTAATCTGTACATCGAAGAAGCAATGATGGAAATAAAAGAGAGGTTCAAGAGTGGGACTAAAATTAAAAGTGAATGGATATGCATATTAAAATTCGCTGGTGACATTGCTATCCTCAATGAAAGTGAAGAAGAACTACACGGTCTGCTGAATGGAAGGAACACTTTGACGAGCACTGAATACTGACTGAGAGTAAATAGAAGAAACACGAAAATAATTAGAATTAGCAGAAATGAGAACAGTGAGAAACTTAACATCAGGTTTGATGATCAGGAAGCAGGTGAAGTTAAGGAATTCTGCTACCAAGGTAGTAAAATGATCTATTGCGAACGGAGCAAGGAGGACATAAGAAGCAGTACTGGCAAAAAGGACATTCCTGGCCAAGAGAAGTCTACTGGTACCAAACATAGGTCTTAATTGGAGGAAGAAATTTCTGACAATGTACGTTGTACCGTAGCATTGTATGGCAACGACACTGTGGAAAACCGGAACAGAAGAGAATCGAAACATTTGAGATGTGATACTACAGAATAATGCTGACGATTAAGTGGATTGATAAGTTAAGGAACGAGGAGGTTGTCCGTAGAATCGGCGAGGAAAGGAATGTATGGAAAACACTGACAAGAAGAAGGGACAGGATCATAAAACATCTGGTAAGACATCATGGGCCTGTAAAAGGTAAAAACTGTAGAGGAAGACAGAGATTAGGACAGATGTTCAAATGTGTGTGAAATCTTATAGGACTTAACTGCTAAGGTCATCAGTCCCTAAGTTTACACACTACTTAACCTAAATTATCCTAAGGACAAACCCACACACCCATGCCCGAGGGAGGACTCGTACCTCCACCGGGACCAGCCGCACAGTCCATGACTGCAGTGCCTCAGACCGCTCGGTTAGGACAGATGCAGCAACTAATTGAGGACGTAGGCAGCAAGTGCTAAGGTGCTACTTCGAGATGAAAAGGTTGACACAGGAGAGGAATTCGTGGCAGAATCCTTAACATCGTCTACTATGTGATGATTAAGACAGAAGAGTGATGGCTCAAAAATGATCTGGTGTATTGGAATCCTTGAAAGAAACCAACCTGCTTTCACGAAAAAAAGGAAAACAAACGCGTTACATTAGTCACTGAAGGCCTCTCGTAAAACTGGGAAGTGCAGAGTTGCTGCGTCGCTCGGAGACGGCAGAGCAGTACGTCGCGCAGAAGGCGGAAACGCAGCTATTGTTCGGAGCGGCACACAACTGGGTCAGGGCGCTTCCTGGTCTACTGATGCGCGCGCCGCGGCGCTGCCGGCGTCCCGCGGAGCTGATGGGCAGCTGTCACCAGTCTTCACACCTCTGCTGCGGAATGTCGCACAACGGATCACTCAAACGTCTAAGCTGATCGAGGGATAGTGGCTACACCGAGTTACGGGGTCTAGTGAGGCAGGGGATACAACCCGTCGGCTTTGACCAATGACGTCATAGATAGTAATTTCTTCACTTAGAGGCATAGATAATAAAACAGTTCTGTGTTCCGGATAAGCGCTATCATTGTACATTAAAATTATTCGCAATGATATTGAGGTAATTTGGAGTATGAGTTTGTTATTGTACAGGGTGATTCAAAAAGAATACCACAACTTTAGGAATTTAAAACTCTGCAACGACAAAAGGCAGAGCTAAGCACTATCTGTCGGCGAATTAAGGGAGCTATAAAGTTTCTTTCAGTTGTACATTTGTTCGCTTGAGGCGCTGTTGACTAGGCGTCAGCGTCAGTTGATGCTAAGATGGCGACCGCTCAACAGAAAGCTTTTTGTGTTATTGAGTACGGCAGAAGTGAATCGACGACAGTTGTTCAGCGTGCATTTCGAACGAAGTATGGTGTTAAACCTCCTGATAGGTGGTGTATTAAACGTTGGTATAAACAGCTTACAGAGAATGGGTGTTTGTGCAAAGGGAAAAGTTCTGGACGGCCGAGAACGAGTGATGAAAATGTAGCACGCATCCAGCAAGCATTTGTTCGCAGCCCAGGAAAATCGACTCGCAGAGCTAGCAGAGAGCTGCAAATTCCACAATCAACTGTATGGAGAGTCCTACGAATAAGGTTAGTTATGAAACCTGAACGTCAACTACCCGAGGCGATGGATCGGCCGCCAGGCAGCCCGTGACAGAGCACTTCATCACTGGCCTCCAAGAAGCCCTGATCTTACCCCCTGCGATTTTTTCTTATGGGGGTATGTTAAGGATACGGTGTTTCGGCCACCTCTCCCAGCCACCATTGATGATTTGAAACGAGAAATAACAGCAGCTATCCAAACTGTTACGCCTGATATGCTACAGAGAGTGTGGAACGAGTTGGAGTATCGGGTTGATATTGCTCGTGTGTCTGGAGGGGGCCATATTGAACATCTCTGAACTTGTTCTTGAGTGAAAAAAAACCTTTTTAAATACTCTTTGTAATAATGTATAACAGAAGGTTATATTATGTTTCTTTCATTAAGTACACATTTTTAAAGTTGTGGTATTCTTTTTTAATCACCTTGTAGAACAACATATACTGTCTTATTTTCGTTTACAGGAATGGATTTGTCTGTTTGTGGGTATGTAATTTTCGTTACTGTCTGTCTAGGCGAGCTTCGGTTATTCCTCGATATTTCCGTGTCGTACGTTCACTTTTCCATTTGCTTCTTTCACTGTATTTCACTATTTTGACACATTTCACTGCTTTATTCCACCAATATGTGTATTTTAGTGTTGTGAGGTATGTATAGAAATTTCTCAGCTGTCGGTCTTCTTTCGTTTCCCAGCACTAGTATCAGTACGACATTTTCGAATGTGTACTTGCTATATCACAGGCGAAATCCCTGGCACAACTGAAATTTGTATCCCGTCCTTCACTTCGCCTTTACACCGACACTATATATGTCAATTGGCGAGCAAGATACAAATGTTACGTATAGCTATATAGCTCAAGTAACGAATGGCATACTATTAGCGTCCAAGGCAACAAGAACATAGTGAAGTACGGGATACAAATTCTACATGTGTTGTCTTCCTGTCTCCGTGTAGTTCAGTTGTGGTACAGCTTGCAAATGTAACTTACGTCTATTTCCACCTTTTCGTTACCAGTGTACATATATAGAGGTCAACGGAAGTCTGGTATACATATATTGGAGGTCATTAAAGAAAAGACGTTTTCCGTCAAGGCGGGATCTATTTACGAAATTTCAGTCACCAACTTTCTCTTCCGGATGCGAAAATATTTTGTTGAGCCCAGCCTACATAGGTAGGAATGATCATCAAAATAAAATAAGAGAAATCAGAGCTCGAACAGAAAGGTTTAGGTGTTCGTTTTTCCCGCGCGCTGTTCGGGAGTGGAATGGTAGAGAGATAGTATGATTTTGGTTCGATGAACCCTCTGCCAAGTACTTAAATGTGAATTGCAGAGTAATCATGTACATATAGATGTAGAGGTCCTTCTGTCATCAGTAGTACTGATGTGTACGTAAGAAAGGACTGTTAGTAATAGCGGAGACGAAATAAACAACACATCTGAAATTTTGTATCCCGTGTTCCACTTACGGTTTACTGAAGCGGAGGATACATCGTTCAAGTGAAGAACAGGACAGTAATGCTAGTGAAAACGAAGAAATCGACTTACGACAAACTCGTATTCCGTACTGTACTTAAGCAACACACTTCGAGTGAGCTTTTAATTTCCATCCGGTGTTTCATTTACGGTTTAGTGAAGCAGGGGATACATAGTTCAAGTGAAGAACAGGACAGCAATGCTAGTTGAAACTAAGAAATCAACGTACGCTGAACTTGTATCCCGTACTGCACTTAAGCAATACAGTTCTAAAGAGTTTCGAGATACAACTGACTTAGATGTAACGTGATGTATTCTTTGCTAGTAATATATTTCATTCTTTTCTTTCCATCGTATTTTGCGGAGAAATGCTAAGATACAAACACGCGATATCGTTAACGTGAAAATGCTTCTGGACCTTGTAAGTAGGCTGTTTAGGTTTTTTTATTGGTAACGCCACCTCTGTATGAAAACCGCAGCTCACGCTCGGGAAACCGCAGCAGCCAGATGAAGCTTCCTTCGGGAGAACAAACTCAATTGACGGAAATACTCAGCTACATGAACTATGATGAGGAATACTGTTATCCTCAAATATAATTTGCATTAATAATATGTTATTTACTTTGCAAAGATGTTTAGACATTATTTATTCTGCTTTGTTTTAATGCTCATGTGTGAAGTTGATATTTCAAAAGTTATTCTGATATTTTATGTAGGTACTCATAATTCCTGTAACAATGATGTATATGTTTTTTTTATTCTTTTGTAAAGCCTGTACTACAAATGTTATCTGTAATGTTACGTTCTTTAATGATGTATTTTGTACCTTTGTAATTGTATTATTATGTTATATAATTGTAATTGACTCCAGTTCATCATATTATTAACATGTAAGTTACATCTCACTGCACACGTTTCTGTTGGTCATAGCATATGGACAATATGTGAGAAGTAGGGACTGTTAGTGTTTGCACGTGTGTTAATAATTCAGCAAGGGACTGGATAACAGCATTGCTGGTTCTAAGGACAATTCCAAAAACTTTGTGAGTGCACAAGTGGTGGTTTATGGACTTGCTATATTATCCGCAAGACTCTTCAATGGTGATTGTGCACCTGCACAGTCACAACAGATGGCTGCTGGCCATCTCTACAAGGACTACAGTGGGTCTACATCTTTGATGATCCATCAATACCATTATTTCTACAAGGACTGCAGTGGGTCTGCACCTCTGGTGGTCCACCAATACCGTAATCTCTACCAGGACTACAGTGGGTCTGCCCTCTGATGACCTACCTACCAATATTCTTCAAAACTTCGATTGACTCTGCTGTGGGTTTGCTCTGTTGTGACCCATTACTTGTCTGCATGTCGAGAGTCAGCACTGTCTTTCCGTTGGAAGGACAATACTACTTCTTCAAGACTGCATGGAAATCCACTACTTCCGTGTGCATTTTCTTCTACTGCTCAGACTTTGAGAAAAACACTACTATTTTACCGTGATGAACGATCAGGACTGTCTTTATGGACTGTGAGAAAATTTGAGCTTTTGACCAACATTGTATCAATAAGTGTGTGCATTTGATTTCTTTGTTATTGTAATTATGAAAATTTTTTTCAAATCTGTATTGGCCACTGCCCAAACCAATTTGTAAAATTTTTTGTGGGGAGCATGGGGGCTATGTAAGTAGGCTGTTTATGTTTTTGTATTGGTAACGCCACCTCTGTATGAAAATCACTGGCTGTGCTGTGTGCAGTCTGTGGCTGCTTTGCATTGTTGTAATACTCGCCATTGTAGTGTTAGGCAGCTGGATGTGAACAGCGCGTAGCGTTGCGCAGTTGGAGGTGAGCCGCCAGCAGTGGTGGATGTGGGGAGAGAGATGGCGGAGTTTTGTAATTTGTCATGAACTGCTATATATATTATGACTATTAAGGTAAATACATTGTTTGTTCTCTATTAAAATCTTTCATTTGCTAACTATGCCTATCAGTAGTTAGTGCCTTCCGTAGTTTGAATCTTTTATTTAGCTGGCAGTAGTGGTGCTCGCTGTATTGCAGTAGTTTGAGTAGCGAAGATTTTGTGAGGTAAGTGATTTGTGAAAGGTGTAGTTTAATGTTAGTCAGGGCCATTCTTTTGTAGGGATTATTGGAAGTCAGATTGCGTTGCGCTAACAAAATATTGTGTGTCAGTTTAAGCACAGTCTTGTATAATTTTCCTAAGGGGGCGTTTCAACCTTATATATGTGAAGTACAGTTTTTCTCTCTTGCATTCCTTTGTTTCTGAACATTCTTCTCAGCTCTTTCATGCTTGTAATACACGCTCTCTGGCCAATTCTGACGTCATTGGTCAAAGCTGACGGGTTGTATCCCCTGATAAACTAGACCCGAGTTACGACAGCACGAAAATTAAATCATAAGCTCAGTGTGAAGAAAAACGTAACTACGCTAAGAAAATAATGAGAGGCTCTTGGAATAGAATGATATCAGCCACTGAAAATGATGTACCTGGTAGATAAGAGATGGCTTATAAACTCCTGAAACGTCAAACTGGTGAAAGGTAGTGATAGATTACACCAGACAGACAATGAAGGTTGGATAAAACTCTCTCAGCGGTTATGGTTAGGAAACTATGATAAAATTGTATTAACGAAAATAGACGAGGACAAAGAGCAAAATGATGAAATATATCAAGGATACAAAATAACATTGGAGGGGAGACAAGAGGCATTAAGGCAAATGAAAAGCAGCAGGATCCGATAGTATTAACGCAACAGTTATCCAATATGGTGATTTACTGTTAGAACTGAGACTGCTGCATTTACTAAATGAATTGGAAAACGTGGATGATGCCTGACTCTTGGAGAGTGGCGGAGGTAATGCCACTGTATCAAAATTGGCCAGGATTCGCGCAATGACGGTTCTGCACAAGCTTAATGACGGATATAGACCAGTCTTTTTGTCTGTCACTGACATTAATACTAGCAAGATATAGGTCCCACGAATTCGAAGATTTTCGAGAATGTTCTAAATTCAGTAACATAAATGTGACATAAAATTATACGGCAGATAGGAGATCATCGGTAGTTCTCCAATCAGGCATCAAGGAAGGAATGACTTTTTGCTCATACGACGCGTTTGGGAATTTATCCATCACCAGATATCCAGGAGCGACTACTGTAAGTAGACATGATGCTCAAATTGTATGTGAAGCAAGATAAGAAATGAGAAAAAAAATTTTCGTGAGATATAATTACAAATTTACAGGTTTCGGACTTTTTTCATAGGGTCTACTGTGAAACCTTCCTTTTTTCCAAAGTTCATAATTCTAGATCAACGGTAAACGGCAATGGATTTCGATGAGTGAGTTTGCGTCTATCAAAATACATAACACAAATGGCCTTATCTTTTGACTGCATTGACCTACAAGTTTCAATTTTGTACGCCGCCAAGGAACCACAGATCTCCGTATGTGACAAATTTAAACTTCATTCGTCTTCTTGTTCCTGAGAAAAAAGGGCTTTCAACAGTCGGGCAGAAAGACAGACAGATAGGCGGTCGGACAACAAACCTATGCTGTAAGCGTTTTGTTTTTGTTTTTAGTGATTGAGGCACGAAATCCTAAAAGAAAGAAAGGAATTTGATGTGCTCGTAAAAACTGGAGAGGAGTTAAGTCCTTTGACCACTGGCTGTAAATGGTATGCACGTGTGATTAATAACAGACTGAAAAGATATCTAGTATCTTCTAGCTGGAGAAACAAAATGGTTTTAGAAAAGGACGAGCATGCGGTGACAATATTACAGTAGTGCGGCAGATAACTGAAAAGGGACAAGAACATAATCTGGAGACTCATATTGAATTTGTAGATTATGAAAAAGCCTTCGGCAGAGAGAAGAGGTATATGCTGTGGAATATGTGGAAAGACGAAGCTATCCTATATAGACACAAGTGACAAAAAATTTGTATTTAAATAACGAAATTTTAACTAATGCAGGCAGAGAGAGAACACATCCAGTATCAATTAACAGAGAAGTACGACAATGGTACTGTATCTCACCCACTTTTATATACAGGGTGTTAAAAAAAGGTACGGCCAAACTTTCAGGAAGCATTCCTCACACACAAAGAAAGAAAATACGTTATGTGGACATGTGTCCAGAAACGCTTACTTTCCTTGTTAGAGCTCATTTTATTACTTCTCTTCAAATCACATTAATCATGGAATGGAAACACACAGCAACAGAACGTACCAGCGTGACTTCAAACACTTTGTTACAGGAAATGTTCAAAATGTCCTCCGTTAGCGAGGATACATGCATACACCCTCCGTCGCATTGAATCCCTGATGCGCTGATGCAGCCCTGGAGAATGGCGTATTGTACCACAGCCGTCCACAATACGAGCACGAAGAATCTCTACATTTGGTACCAGGGTTGCTTAGACAAGAGCTTTCAAATGACCCCATAAATGAAAGTCAAGAGGGTTGAGGTCAGGAGAGCGTGGAGGCCATGGAGTTGATCCGCCTCTAACAATCCATCGGTCACCGAAACTGTTGTTGAGAAGCGTACGAACACTTCGACTGAAATGTGCAGGAGCTCCATCGTGCATGAACAACATGTTGTGTCGTACTTGTAAAGGCACATGTTCTAGCAGCACAGGTAGAGTATCCCGTATGAAATCATGATAACGTGCTCCATTGAGCGTAGGTGGAAGAACATGGCGCCCAATGAAGACATCACCAACAATGCCTGCCCAAACGTTCACAGAAAATCTGTGTTGATGACGTGATTGCACAATTGCGTGCGGATTCTCGTCAGTCCACACATGTTGCTTGTGAAAATTTACAATTTGATCGCGTTAGAATGAAGCCTCATCCGTAAAGAGAACATTTGCACTGAAATGAGGATTGACACATTGTTGGATGAACCATTCGCAGAAGTGTACCCGTGGAGGCCAATCGGCTGCTGACAGTGCCTGTACGGAAACAACTGGTTCTCCCGTAGCACTCTCCATACAGTGACGTGGTCAACGTCACCTTGTTCAGCAGCAACTTTGACGCTGACATTAGGGTCCTCAACTGCACGAAGAATTGCCTCGTCCATTGCAGGTGTCCTCGTCGTTCTAGGTCTTCCGCAGTCGCGAGTCATAGGCTGGAATGTTCCGTGCTTCCTAAGACGCCGATCAATTGCTTCGAACGTCTTCCTGTCGGGACACCTTCGTTCTGGAAATCTTTCTCGATACCAACGTACCGCGCCACGGCTATTGCCCCGTGCTAATCCATACATCAAATGGGTATCTGCCAACTCCGCGTTTGTAAACATTGCACTGACTGCAAAACCACGTTCGTGATGAACACTAACCTGTTGATGCTACGTACTGATGTGCTTGATGCTGTAGAGCAATGAGTCGCATGTCAACACAAGCACCGAAATCAACATTACCTTCCTTCAATTGGGCTAACTGGCGGTGAATCGAGGAAGTACAGTACATACTGACGAAACTAAAATGAGCTCTAACATGCAAATTAAGCGTTTCCGGACTCATGTCCACATAACATCTTTTCTTTATTTGTGTGTGAGGAATGTTTCCTGAAAGTTTGGCCGTACCTTTTTGTAACACCCTGTATATATTGATGACACTGTTAGACGGTGGAAACCAGAAGTTCGCCCAGGAACAAAATTAATTCTTAGAAACACACATTTAAATGTTGTAGTCTTTGCTGATGGTCAGATAACTTTACAAATGACGCAGGATGATTTAAAATTTGCTCTAAACAGCTTGGATTCAATAGGTAAACTCTATCCTATGCCTGAAAATATCGGATAAATAAAACCAAAGTTATGGCTTTAAAGGAAAATACCCAGAGCGTTCTAAAGAAATGCGAAATGGAAAATCAGTTGAAAATGTGTCTCACTTTCAGCTATAGGATGTTCTGTAGGTTATGTAGCGGCTTGCTAGCTGCGACAGTGCATGCAAGATGAGGTAGAGTTAGTGTGAAGTATTGTGCATTGTTACCTATGTCGCTGCGTGCTCGTTATATCTGGGTCAGTCCGGATGCTGCAGCTGGGCTCCTGTGGATTACGTTTATTAAGTTACACTGACATCCGATCATGTCTCCGCGTGCTTCAATGTTTTCGTCAGGCAGTGTATGTAGAATTACTTGTTAGATTTAATGGATAACAATATCTTGCCAAGATAAACAAATACAGCACAAGGGAAGCATGCTGCGAGGGGCGATAGTTTTAGTGATTCTCAACAAAAAACCTCCGATTGACCCTACTCCGAATGGATTCCCAGAGAGAACACATTTAATATCACTTTTGTAAGTTTTTGTTGAATAACTCTAAAACCGCACTCTCCATTGAAAACGTATTGCAGTACATAGTTAAACTACATTAAATTTCCTACAAAAAAGATCCCATCCACTTCCTCTCTAGGCATAATAGTTTTCACGAAGAGAGATCGAGGAAATTGAAAATACCGCGCGACGCGCATGCTTTGTAGTTTAGGTAGTTTTTGTAGGCCAATTTGAGATATACACGAAATCGCAGTGCCCGAGTTTGTAAGGAATTCGACAGCTCCTTCGGACATAAATGCATGTCGGAAGGAACATTGTATCGTACTTTTTGCATACACAGACACTGCAATACAATGGAGACTCGACTATCTGGATCTCATGTGTACGGATTCGCGATTATCTAGGTTGTCAACCGCGAGCATGTATCTTCGTAGACTAGACCGCGCATGCATGGACGTGTACTGGCACGACGCGCCGGCGGCACTCGCTGTCTCTGCCCCACGCTTTCTATTATTCTTTGACTACCTCATGCGGCAGCATTTCAGGTCCTAAAAACGGCTTACAAATGATTCGGAAAGCAGAATGTGATACCATGGATTTACTACAGTTAAAACGAATTTGTGATGTAGCAGCAATGAAGAGAAAAAATTACGTCAAATGACACTTGTAAAATATTTTAAACCAAATTAAACTCCATGCCTGTCCTTTGTGACTTCTGTTAGGTATTTCATAATTACGTTGCAGTATTGTAATAATTTTAAGAAAATATTTACGTACGTATGAAAATGTGTATCAAATCTCTCAATAAACGTTGATTTTTGTTGATTTTAGCGCGTTTAATTTGTTTTTCTAATTGTGAGTAAACATCTAACATTGTGTACTAACCCCACAAAGATAAAAATATTGACAACATTGCTGAAAGGTAAGCGTACGTAACGCGACGTAGGTTATTTTTCTAGAGTTTTAAGTTTCGTGTGGCTAGGGCCTCCCGTCGGGTAGACCGTTCGCCGGGTGCAAATCTTTCGATTTGACGCCACTTCGGAGACTTGCGCGTCGATGGGGATGAAATGATGATGCTTAGGACAACACCCAGTCCCTGAGCGGAGAAAGTATCCGACCCAGCCGGCAATAGAACCCGGGCCCTGTTGTTGTTGTTGTTGTTGTTGTGGTCTTCAGTCCTGAGACTGGTTTGATGCAGCTCTCCATGCTACTCTATCCTGTGCAAGCTTCTTCATCTCCCAGTACCCACTGCAACCTACATCCTCCTGAATCTGCTTAGTGTATTCATCTCTTGGTCTCCCTCTACGATTTTTACCCTCCACGCTGCCCTCCAATGCTAAATTTGTGATCCCTTGATGCCTCAAAACATGTCCTACCAACCGATCCCTTCTTCTAGTCAAGTTGTGCCACAAACTTCTCTTCTCCCCAATCCTATTCAATACCTCCTCATTAGTCACGTGATCTACCCACCTTATGTTCAGCAGTCTTCTGTAGCACTACATTTCGAAAGCTTCTATTCTCTTCTTGTCCAAACTGGTTATCGTCCATGTTTCACTTCCATACATGGCTACACTCCATACAAATACTTTCAGAAACGACTTCCTGACACTTAAATCTATACTCGACGTTAACAAATTTCTCTTCTTCAGAAACGATTTCCTTGCCATTGCCAGTCTACATTTTATATCCTCTCTACTTCGACCATCATCAGTTATTTTGCTCCCTAAATAGCAAAACTCCTTTACTACTTTAAGTGTCTTATTTCCTAATCTAATCCCCTCAGCATCACCTGATTTAATTTGACTACATTCCATTATCCTCGTTTTGCTTTTGTTGATGTTCATCTTATATCCTCCTTTCAAGGCACTGTCCATTCCGTTCAACTGCTCTTCCAAGTCCTTTGCTGTCTCAGACAGAATTACAATGCCATCGGCGAACCTCAAAGTTTTTACTTCTTCTCCATGAATTTTAATACCTACTCCGAATTTTTCTTTTGTTTCCTTTACTTCTTGCTCAATATACAGATTGAATAACATCGGGGAGAGGCTACAACCCTGTCTCACTCGTTTCCCAACCACTGCTTTCCTTTCATGCCCCTCGACTCTTATAACAGCCATCTGGTTTCTGTACAAATTGTGAATAGCCTTTCGCTCCCAGTATTGTAACCCTGCCACCTTCAGAATTTGAAAGAGAGTATTCCAGTTAACGTTGTCAAAAGCTTTCTCTAAGTCTACAAATGCTAGAAACGTAGGTTTGCCTTTTCTTAACCTTTCTTCTAAGATAAGTCGTGAGGTTAGTATTGCCTCACGTGTTCCAACATTTCTACGGAATCCAAACTGATCTTCCCCGCGGTCCGTTTCTACCAGTTTTTCCATTCGTCTGTAAAGAATTCGCGTTAGTATTTTGCAGCTGTGACTTATTAAACTGATAGTTCGGTAATTTTCACATCTGTCAACACCTGCTTCCTTTGGGATTGGAATTATTATATTCTTCTTGAAGTCTGTGGGTATTTCGCCTGTCTCATACATCTTGCTCACCAAATGGTAGAGTTTTGTCATGACTGGCTCTCCCAAGG